>NC_054608.1:4295996-4603132 GCF_004785595.1 Juglans microcarpa x Juglans regia | reverse complement strand
GAGCCGCTTGTGCATAAAATTCGTGACAAGGTGGCTGGGTGGAAACTTAAATTACTGTCACAGGGTGGGCGGTTTATTTTACTAAAGCATGTGCTTTCCTGCATGTCTTCCCATCTCTTATTTGTGATTAATGTTCCTAAGGTGACCTTGAAGAGATTAAACTCCATCTTATCCTCGTTATTTTGGGGTGATGTTAATGGAAGTGTTAAGAGGAAATTGGTTTCTTGGTACAAGTTATGCAGATCGACTTTGGATGGGGGTTTGGGGCTCGGGATTTCACTGAGGTCCAACATTCTCTCCACATAAAATTTGCTTGGAGCCTCCTGGCTGTTGATAATCTGTGGACCCGTTTTTTCAAAGCTAAGTATGCTAAACGTGGGCACTTATTGCTTGCTAAAAATACAGCTTCATGTTCATTGTTTTGGAAGTCTGTTATGTCTGCTTTGCCCGATGTGAGTGACAATATAATCTGGAAAGTTAAAACCGGTAGGATTTCTTTCTGGTTTGAACGGTGGAGTGAGAATGGTCCCTTTGTTTGAGAGTGCCAGAAGTACTCAACCCTTTGATTCAAATTAGAGAGTGATGGGTTGACAATGCTTGGGATTTTTAGCTTCTTGAAAATTTGGTGGGTGCAGGTATTATGGGAGAAATTTTGTCCTCAATATCTGCTAGGAAAAAGGGGGAGGATATTATTGTGTGGAAGCCTTCCACAGATGGTTGTTTTTTGTCAGCAAGTGCTTGGGGGTTGATCCAAGTAAAGTCGGATCCAATCCTCTGTCTCTGCAATGGATTTGGAATAGTGTGTTACCGAAGAAGATTTCATTATGTATGTGGAAGGCCAAATTTCAGTGCTTACCAGTGGATACACGGGTCCAGTCTTGCTGGATTTCCATGGCATTACGATGTGATTGTTGTGTTGTTAGGAAGGTTGAGTCTCTCGATCATGTATTATTTTTAGGGGAGGTTGCGTCTCAGCTGTGGCAAATAGCAGCAAGGGAGGTGGGTATTTCGGTTTTGACGCCGAGAACATGGTGGGGATACGTATCCCAATGGTTTGCGTTAGCAAAGAGGAACTCACAAAGAGGTATGACCATTGGCAACTTTTCCTTGCCTTATCACCTGGAAGTTATGGCATCGACAGTGTTGAGCGCGTATGGAAGGCTATGTGGAGTCTGTTGATGGTGTCTGGTGGTCACTAAAATCTTGGCTGAGAATTATGTTTGGTGCATATACGAAAGTGGGCTTCCTCTCAACTTCGGATGAATGGATTTTACAAAAGTTAGATCTCCTCGTGCAACCCATTCGTCACAGAGTTTTGAGAAGTGTTCCATGGAGTAAGCCATCGTCGGGTTATGTAAAACTCAGTGTCAATGGTAGCTGTAGAGGAAATCCAGGGACCTGTGGTGGAGGAGGGGTGATTCAGGATAGTGTTAGTACTGTTTTGGGGGGATTTTCAGCTTGTTTTGGTCACGGGATTAATAATGCGGCAGAACTTAGAGCTTTTAAAGAGGGGGTGGCTTTATGTAAATCGTTTGGTTATCTTCAACTGGAGAATGAGTGTGACTCTAAATTAGTGGTGGACTGGGTCATTGCTGGGAGTTGTTCAATTTGATGCCTTTGGGATTTCTAGGAGGAAGCTCATCAGGAATTACAGGGCGTTAGTTTCTCAATTCGGCATCAGTTTAGGGAAGTGAACCAAGCTGCAGATTATTTGGCACGTCAAGGCGAGGAAGGTTTGACATGTTTCTTTGAGGAGAAGCTTCAATGCCTAGTCATTTAAGGGGCATCATTTGGTTGGATAAATTAGGCTTCCCTTATTTATGTCGTTAAGCTATTTGGGTCTTTGATTTCTGGTTTGGGTTTCATTATAGGTTTGTTTAGATTTTTTTTTTTTTTTCTTGGGTTGGTTTTTATTGGGTGGCTTGGTTGTTACCACAGTTTTCCTCCGTCATAAGTAAGGGTTTTTTAATAAAATTGGGAGGGGATCACTTTTGGATATGTGACCTCTTCTCTTTAAAAAAACAAAAAAATAGAGCACGCATATACAATGTGTCAAGTGACACATCTCAAATTTTCATACATACCGACGTGGCATTTTAATGGTTTACAGACAGAGCTATGAAATAAACAAAAAAAAAAACAAATTCAATCCTTCTTACAATTACTGAGTGTTCAATTGAAAACCAGATGAACCAATTTGACTTTGAAGCAAACTGCAAACACTTTTAAGTCTTTAACCCTTTATTTAATCCCGTAAGGAACCTCAAACAACTTAAAACAGACAAAAAAAATGTTGTACAGAATATGGAGCCACCATAAAAGCTCCTTAGATAGAACAACATGAAACAAAATAAGAGATGTGAACTGCCAATACTCTCTACATGGCTCCACAGATGGAGGACTTATTATTGTGATAAGGATCTTTCTTCAAATGTGAACGCCCTCACTCACTTCGTCCACCAGTGGAGGAAATCCTTTGCCTGTTGATCTTCTTATGCAGCTGGAGAAGTCCACAGAGTAAGGCCTCTGTAGTTGGAGGGCAATTAGGAACATAGATGTCAACAGGAACAATACAGTCACAACCTAGAACAACTGAGTATGAGTAGTGGTAGCACCCACCACCATTTGCACAACTTCCCATGGAGATGACCCACCTAAGCTTAGGCATTTGGTCATAAACCCTGGAACCAGACTATAACATGAAACACAAATACATTTACACTTCATAAGAAACAGGAACATTAAGATGTTGTTTGATAGTAGAAACATATTCCTCACCAAGAGTGGACTACAGTTTCATAACAAATGTTTGTTTCTAGGCACATTTTGTAGAAATGTAGCATAGGAGAAAGATTTTCATTTAGCATAGGATTACTCATAGCCCGACGAGGTAGGGGTGTAATCAGTTTGATCTGATCTATCTGAATGACTATTTTTGGACCGGACTTAAACTTTTTGTCCACCCATTTTTCACCATGAGATGGAACCAATGGTACCTCTAGACCGGATCGAACCGTTATCTATCAGTCCATTTCGGTCCGGGCTTGTGCAAAATGGGCTAGCTTTTTGTTAAAAGCCCAACTTACCAATAAACACTGTTTATTTTGGCCCAACTAAAAACAAGCCCAAAGAATTTCCAGTTTTGAAAATATATTTTTTATAAGTAAATATATAATAATATCTCAACTATTTAACTTTAATTATTGATTTTGTTCTTGAAAATAGCCTAAAGAAAAGTTAGGAAAAAGTAGTAATTAACATATTAAAATTATCCATATCCATCCAGAAGGTTAGCAATCATCGCAACAAAATTTTTTTTAAAAAAAATAGGGATTTTGTTTGATTTAAGGGCTGGAATATTACCCTGAAATTTCCCAATAAGAGGCTACTCATTTTTTTAGAACTAATTAGGAAAGAAGTTGACTCTAGAAATAGTTGTACAACCAGCATTAAACACTCCGGTAGGCCTATAACAACAAGCATGGGAGATCTTTACATGTAAAACTCACAAGGAAATTCCTAGAATCTAGGGATATGCAGCAAGCTTAGAAACCCAATATATACCCAATGAAGTTCATTGTCATGTCATATGCATTGGGATTGTGAAAACATTTTTTTTTTAAATAGTCTTTTTAAAAGCAAAGTTTTATCATGACCTCAAATGTTGGGACAGAGAAATGTCCTAGTGGAACTCATCTATGAAAACCAAGAGGAATTAGGGTTTGGCTTACATGCCTATCGTAGGAAGATCCAATCCCTTCCTTGCCATGTGTCACGCATGCATGAGGATTTCTTATAGGAATACGTCTTTTGACACATGTCACTATGGAGAAAGGAATCTAGAAGGAAATGATTAGAATTATGGGAAAATGGAACTAGGGAAGGCCAAGAGGCCATGGACGACAACAATGGGGAAGAGAAAGGTTGTTTTTTTTTTTTTTTTTTTTTTTTTTTTTTTTTGCTATGTGTCATCCATGTATGAAGGTATGTAAAAAGTTGTCTTGGAAAAAAGCAAGAACAATGAGAGAAGAAAGGCTTACACGCCTAGGGCTTCTAAAAGGGAATCTTGTGTAAGAAACCCTTGAGGTGGACGGCTAGGGCAAAGTTCTTTGTGCCAAAAGGGATCAATCACATGTTTGTCCAAAGGTATAGTGAAAATGAAGATCTCCTAGGAAAGTGCAAGGTTCGGCAGCCCATGCATATGCACACACTCTTCACATGCCACTTGGCACTCATGCACACTTGTTAGAGATGGAGGGAGATTTGAGTTTAGTAAAAGACCCTTTAGCCATAAGGTACATTAGACCAAGACATGAAAAGAAATGGCAAGAGAGGAAGTGAGTTTCGGTTTGAAGGAAGAGGATGCCACATGCAAGGAGGTGTCTTAGGGTTTCCAACTCAATCTAATGATCAGCTAGAGGAAAAATGTGATAGGGCTACACGCTACTTGGCAACCATGCATGAGCTTGGTTCATGCAAGAAAGCATTTGAGTGTCTATAAAAAGGGAAGGAGCCGAAAACCTTAGGACCTTTGGCCATTTTGTGCTTTGCTTTTGTTAGTTTCGGCTATCATCTTTTCTTCCAAGTGTCCATCACTTTCTCACCATCCAAACACTCTCCACAATATTTTCTCATCACCCAAAGAACCCTTTTGAGAATAAGCAAAGTGAAGAGATACTTGTAAGAGGAAGACCTTGAAGGTATGAAACCAACTTTTCTTTCGTTACCCACACACACACATGCACGACTTCAAGGAAGAGAGGTTTTGGTTTAAGCAAAGTTCATCTAGAACTTATGCTCTCACACACGTACACTTGAGCTAGAAGAAGATAGTTCATGTTTTGAGAAGGTTCTTCCATGAGAACCCATGCCTACACTCACAAGGTTAGATTAGGGTTTTGTTTCTCTACAAAAGACACAAGTATAACTCGACTTGTTTTAAGCCTAAAAGCATGATGCTTTGAGGATTAAGGTCATGGCTTTAGTATCTTTATGCTCTAGGGTTTTTTCCATAAGTTTCAGATTCAAGGGATGAAGACCCAAGTGCTCATAGTCTTCTTTTGAAAAAAGGATGTCTAGGGCACAACACCAAACACACGGGTTAAGGTTTGTTTCTTGAGTGATGAAGCTAACAACTACTATTATATACATATTTTCAGCTTGCTTGCTACTCACTAAGGATTATTTTGTAAGTAAATCTCTAACTTTTAGTTGGATATTTTATGTATATGACTTGAGAACTTGTTGGTTGATTCGGTTTTTGTATGATCATTTGTGACATTGTTGTTCTTCCATGTGCTATGAACTTCTATTAACATGAACATTCTAAAGTATGTTTGAAATGGTCAATGGAAGATGTGTATGTCATGAAAACGGGGTAAGAAGTCATGCCAGGGTTTCGGTTTGCACTATATTTGTTGAATATGAATGTTGTCATTTCACCGTTTTGGTATGGGATTAAGTTCATGAAAATATTATCCATAACCATAAGAAAACATTGCCGTCACTAATAAGAGTTCCTTATTAAAGATTTTGCTCAATACATTAGAAGATTTCAAGTTCATAAAAGTTGATTGAAATGCATGATTTCCTACATATGAGTCATCGGCCAATCTTATGGATGAAGTGAGATTATTGGTGCTTTATGTTTGATGTGTTAAGAATTATTTTTTTTATTATGTTAGGGTTTGTATGTTTCGGCTCTTACAAGAATATTATTGTGAATGTATGCTTTTGATTAATATGAATGCCTTTAAATTTCTTATAAAGGAACATGTACGCATGTTCTAATATTTTCAAGCCGTAATGCAATACATATTGCATGCATGAATGTCTTATGGTATGATGAAGCATTTCGACCTGTCATGTGTCACATGAAAGTTCTAAGTTTCATTCTCATGTCACATGCATTGGGATTGTTTTTTTTTTTTTTTTTTTTTTTTGAAAAATAGTCTTTTAAAAGCAAAGTTTTATCACGACCCCAAATGTTGGGACGAAAATATCCTACTGGAACTCATCTGTCCTCTCAGGAGTGTTTAAAATGGAAGGATAACCCCTGGGTCAAAGAAGCACAGTCGATGGGTTTCGAATGGATCCTAAAAGAAAATGATGCCGGAGCGAGATCACACCTAAAAATAGTGGGTGCACCACGATGAAGGTGAAAAGCAAACTACCGTAATAAGACAGATTAAGACGTAGTCACCTTGGTCAAAAAGGCCAATGGTTGATGCGGTAACTAGCAGGGAACACACGGTGCATAGGGGAGCCGTGAGGTATCCAAATATGTTCAATGACAAGAAAGGCCTTGGGCTCAAAAGTTATGTTATGAATTAAGAATTGAGCTCACAAGTATGTTAATGAATGAATATGAAACGAAAGAAAGAGCGTTTTTGAAAGGAATAAGTCATGAAGCTTTTGAACTATAATGTCTTCAAAAGTCAAGTGCATAAGAAAGTTTCATGTCCATGCACTCATTGTCAAGTTGCTTTCATATGCATATGATATCTGTTACACGTTATTTGTTTACTTACTGAGATTTCTTGAAATCTCACTGTTGTAATTTTTCATTATCATTCCATTGCCAGGTAAACAGAATCACTAGCCATGGAAGGAATCTGTGAGATGAGGACAAGTTTACCGCGGAAGCTCGTCACCAATCTACTTTAGACCTGCTTGAGGCTTCAGTGCAACGCCTTAAGAAGATTTTAGCTAGTTACCAATGAAGCCGATGTTGGGGTCACTTCTTTGGACCCTGTGAGATATTTAAGATTCAAGAATGAGATGAGTTTTGTGTCAAAACATTTGGAGTAGACCAAAATCTCCACTGTAGAGGCTAAGGAAGTAGCCACGGAGTTGGGTTTGGACATAGACGTCCATCCAATTAGGGGATTATTCTTAAATCTGCTTGAGGATGAGACTTTGGTTCTGACCCATTCTACTTTTAGGAAGGGACGCTCTATTTAGTTTAGAGGGTTTTGGATCCCTTGTTTTTGGGGAGTTCTTTGTGAAACTCTAGTTTTTTTTGAGTTTCTTTTGATGACACTATGTTATGAAATATTTGGGATCTAATGTTTCTGGGTACCATGTTTCTTGTTTCTCTATTTGACTTAAGTTGACTTTTCGTTGCGATATATTGCATACTGCAAATTATCATTAAGTGTATTGCATCTTATCTGTTATGTACAATTGACAAGTAATCCTGATGTTACATGTCCCGACATTTCAGTTTCTGCCAAATCCCAAGCGGGGGCTAGGGGTGCCACACTAGAGGTACTGGTTTGTAAAAAATATCTAGAATGTTATTTGGCTTGATTTTGATGGAGGGATTGGGATGCCTCGAACAACCCCAAGTTGTGACCATTTTCCCAATCTAATATCCATTACAGTTTCATTCTTAATTTCCTTCCATATTCATATTTCTATCACTTTCATATCTTAGTATCTCCTTATTTTTCATTGAGGTTCGTAACAGATTATATAGGACACCAGCATGGACTTTTCAGTTTGAAGCGTTTAGCACCCATTGGAACGATGTAATTTAGTATATATATATATGAATATCTGGATGGAGTAAAATACCCAGATTGTTCAATCTCGGTTTCCTATAAGGTCTCCTTGTCGACAGGTCACAGACCAGTCAAATTTCTGTTGTAAAGGCGCCGATAGGTACGGGCTGCTTGAAATTTGCCAGTATTGAAGGCCTTCCTTGGATCATCATCACCAAATGACCATGGCCTTGGGTCATCGCCTTCGATCGAGCCTTACAGCCGTACGTAGTGGGTCAGATTAGTTGAGAAAGAGTGACCGGAGGTGGGGAGAAGCAGATTGTAGTTGGTCATCGAAAAAGTGAGAGTGAGATGAAAGTATATTTAGGACTAGCAAATCACCATTAACGAGTATTTGTGAAAGAATTTTCTCTGAATGAGCATAGGCTGTCGTAAATGTGATTTGCATCAGGTTGAAAATCAAAATTATCACATTTCCTACACAAATTTCTGTCGTGTGTAATGCAAGTTTGTTGTCACTAAACACTCTCATCATGAATGAATGTATGTCACTGTAAATTAAAGGATATTATCTGCAAATTTTTTCTAATGATGTATGCGTATCACTCATAACTATTAGATATACGACTTTTACCTGTCTTTTTTTTTTTTAATCTGTATATGGACTACATTTATTGAATTAGTTTAGACTATATATGAATCAAGATTAGACTCGAAAATTAAAATTACCACTCTGAAACTATGTTAATCACCAAATATCTTAAAATTTTAACGACTTCACATCAACACCTTGAAGATCCCGCAAAAGAAATAATATTGTACAAGTAATATTTTTGAAACTATTTTGAGTAATGATATATCCACAATATTTTAACAACTTCACATCAACAGCAGCCACATAGCGTGTGTAATGTGTACACTACTACAGTAATTTTCCTCTATAAGAACTCTTAATGGCGTACTCTCCAACCACTCTAACATCCCCTCCATCTTCTTCTTCTTCTTTCTGGAAAAACTGAGCCATAACTTTTGGGCTTTAATGTAATCTGGGGCCGGGATTGCGGCCAATAATGATTTTATTATCTCTGACTCTCTGGCGCTCATGTCTCACCCGCGGTGGTTGTGAGACGTTATAGATTCTTATTTATCATAAAAATGAACTGAAAGTATCAAGAAGAAGTTGCTTTCCTAGCCTTCTCCAAATAGAAAGGAAAAAAATCTATACATAAAACGTTAGTGTAACTACCCTGGGAACTTAAACATACTAGGCTCTACTAAATTACCGTAGCCGGCCGGTTTACAATGGTTCTTGACTCATATACACTAACGTTGTGGTGATTTTATTGTGATTTTACCGTAATTTTGTTATGAGGAGGGACGCGGATGCAAAGAGGGATGCAAAAGCATAAAACACGTATCATTGTTCATATCACTATTTATTACTGTTCACGTTTATAGCGGCTTTTAAGTATAAGGAAATATATATATATATTCAAGTTTTGCTGGATTCATAAAATAATTAAGCTGTCTATAAACAGTAATATCAGTTCGAATATTAAATAAGTTAAACTCGTATAAATTGACTCGACTCGATTTAGATCTGTAAAAAAAAGTTCATCAAGCTAAATTCAGCTCATTTAAGCTTGTTTTAAAGATAGTAAATTACGCGTAAAATACATGTATGTGTTATACATATATTATATATTAGCTGTATTTTGTATATTTAATTATTTATCATTAGTTAATAGTTTAATTGCCTTGTATAATATATAATTACATTATCTGTGCATGCATCGGATATTTCATAAAAATTAATTATACATATATTCATGTACTTTTAAATGTATGACTTTTAAATATATTCAAAGTTTTTTTTTTATAGAGGAAGAACTTATTATAATTCGTGAGCTTTTACTGCCATAAACATATATATGCCATATATTCCTAAGTTGATAAACTGATAATGTCTTTTACATCTTGAATTATTTTATAACATTTTTATATTAACAAAACAATATAAATTATGACAAAATATATATAGAAAGATAACTATTTATTATAATACTTATATAGTCTTCCCTCCCCAAAATAAAAATTTGTATTGACACTTACCATAACATTGCTCCCACAAAAGCCCTGCAAATTACAAAAAAAACATTGTCAACCAACCCGTTTGCAAAAGATATTAAAAAAGTTCTAGTTGACCAAGCAATATCCATGCATATAGCAAGTAGGAAGTATTGAGTTTCTTCTTTAATTTTAATTTTAATTTTAATTTGTTGTTGGTTGAATAAAGGGACGTTCAATAAATTTTCATTTATTTAATTATAAGTATATAATCCTGGTCAAATATATTTTAATTATAAGTATTTAAAAAAAAAACAATCATCAAATTCAAAACAATTGAATCTCAATTAGCAGGCGATCTTTTCTATTTTTATTTAGCGATTAATAGAATAATGAGTCGATTATTCATACCAATGTGAATCCGAGGATCCCGTTTTTTCCGTTTATGCAGATTGGTCACTTTCAGTGGTACTTACTTCATGAAATCCACAAATTCAACCACTGCCAGTTGTTGGAATCTCTGTCTGCATACACATACAATATATATTTATATATATATATATATATATCATCTTGTTCACATAGGCTAGCTAGCTTGCATATAATATATGGACAATACTAATATTATTATTTATGCTATCCATTTAAGCTTTGAAGGAAACACTCATTCCATTAGAATATATAATATATGAGTAATATTATATATTATCTTAAAATGTGCAGATCTTCGTATTCCTTTTAAAAAATAGTGAAACCCACAATTTAAAAATAAGTTTTTTCCTATGGTAATGGATATACTCAATTCTTTCAAGTAAAGTACGTGAGATTTGCATACTCTGCTTTGTTTGTTTTCATAATTTCTCTCAACTCATCTCATCTTATCTAATCATTATAATTTTTTTCAAATTTTAACACAAAATAAAATAAACAATTCAACTTTTTCAAATCTCAAAATAAAAATAATATTAAAGAAATATATTCTAACAATATTTTATTTAATTTTTAATTTTAATCTCATTTCATTTCATTTCATTTCATCTGCAAAAACAAACTAGGCAAATTCTACAAATTTCGTAATATACAATGACTTCTTGGTTTATATTTGAATCTTTGCAACATGTCAATGTCAACCAAACTCTAAGAGATGATGTCAAGGTCAACTATTGTAATAGTTTAGAATTAAATGGAAGAAGATTGATATTGGTGAATACGGATAATTGTATTTTCTTCAAGGGAATAGAATGGAAAGATGAACAGTACCACGCCTTCTTCGAGGGAAGGCACCTCCAGAGTCTAACAGAATAATATTCTTTTAATATCCCTCCCACTACCCCCCTTACAGGGTAATATACTAGAATAGTGAATTACTAAGAAGTCCTTACTTTAAACGGGCTCATGGCCCTTACAACACTAGATTAACTGAAATAAAAACAAGATAGATGTTAGGCTTTCAGACAGCCCACAGCCCATGTTTATTTCTTCATTTGATGACCCAGCCCTCCACTACTCACGGCCCATGCTTCAGACCACTCTTCTTGCGTCCCGACAGTTCCTTCCACTTAGGGTTATCTCACAACACTACACTTCACTTGAGTTACTTATGTTCTTCTCCCATCCGCCATATCACAACTCTCCTCCACTTCAGAAAACCTTGCCCACAAGGTGGGGAAAATCTTCGCACAAACGGTGATGCAGCTCCCACGAAGCCTCTTCTTTCTTCTGTCCTTGCCACCGAACCAACACTTCTACCCACGGTTTGTTTTTTTATTTTCTTGAACCTTTTTTGCAGCACTTCCTCGGGTTCAGGCTTAATGATTCCACTGTTGTCTACAGGGGGCAGCGTTGTAAGGGGTAAGACTCCATGGCTGAGTTTCAGTTTGAGTTGGGAAACGTGAAAAACGTTGTGGATCTGTGCCGTTGACGGGAGCTTCAAGCGATATGCCACTTCACCGATCCTTTGCTCTATCTGATACAGACCATAGTACCTCGGAGAAAGCTTGTGGCTTTGGCGACGGTTAATCGAAGACTGACGGTAGGGTTGTAGTTTGAGGAAGACCCACTCTCCGATCTGGTAATTCCTTTCCTTTCTCTTACTGTTCGCATATTTTCTCATCCTCTCTTGAGCTCTATTTATGTTGTGCTTCAACAAGCCCTATAGTTGATCAAGGTTTCTTAAGGTAATTTCTACCTCCTCTAGCCGTGTTGTGCCTGGAACGTAACTGGTTAATTTGGGTGGACTATATCCATATAATGCCTCGAATGGAGTTATTTTTGTAGATGCATGCATGCTTGAATTATAACACCACTCTGCCAATTCAATCCACTGGGCCCAATCCCTTGGTATGTCACCCACATAACACCTTAAGTAATTTTCCACCCACTTATTGACTGCCTCTGTTTATCCATCCGTTTGTGAATAGTAAGCAGTACTAAAAACCAGTTGGACCCCCTGTAATAAAAATAATTCTTTCCAGAACTTACTTGTGAAAGTGGGGTCTCGATCAGACACTATGGAAACTGGCATGCCATGCGGCTTGAATATATGCTTCATAAAAAGTTGAGCCACCACCTTAGCATTGTAGGGATGACTAATAGGCACAAAATGACTGTACTTGGTAAATCTGTCAACAACAACCCATAAAGCATTAAATTTCCCAGAATTTGGCAACCCTTCAACAAAATCCATCGTAATATATGTCCATGGTTTCAAAGGAATAGGCAAGGGCTGTAAAAGCCCACTAGGCAGAGAGTTGTCAACCTTCATCACTTGACATGTATCACACTCTCTTAAAAAAGCCTTAACATGAGCCTTTTGACCAGGCCAATAGAAATCTCTTTTGAGCCTGTGTAAAGTCTTGTCAAAACCCATATGCCCGCCTATAGGACTACAGTGAATTAACTCCAGTATCTTCTGAATGAGGCCCTGATTAGCTGGTATATAGATTCTGCTCTTGTAGAAAAGCAATCCATTCCTTTCTGTATAGTGGCTATTCAAGTCACCACTTTGATGTTTTTTCCATAACTCTTGTAATGCTGGGTCCTCTTCATACAATGCCTTAATGTCATTAACCCAGTCCCAACTAGGTAGGGATATCACAAATAAAGTTGCTGTAATATCTTCTCTCTGCCTAGACAAGGCATCCGCTACAACATTCTCTCTACCCCTTTTAAACTCCACTACAAAATCGTATCCTAACAATTTAGAAATCCACTTCTGCTGCATAGTGGTTCCAATCCTCTGTTCCAACAGAAATTTAAGGCTTTCATGGTCAGTTTTGACCGCAAAGGCCTGGCCCAGCAAATATGGCCGCCACTTTTGCACCGTTGAAACAAGTGCAAAAAGTTCATTCTCATATGTAGACATCCATACAGCTCTACCCTTCAAAGCCTTGCTGAAAAAAGCTAATGGCTTCCCAGCTTGCATCAAAACTGCACCAATCGCCTCACCCGACGCATCACATTCGATAATAAATGGTGACTGAAAATCAGGTAGTGCCAAGACAGGGGGCTGTGTCACGGCTTCCTTTAAACGATCAAAGGCAGCCTGGGCTTTATCCGTCCAATTAAAACCTTCTTTCTTTAATAATTCTGTCAACGCCCCTGCAACAGCTCCGTACCCCTTTATGAACCTTCGATAGTAACCCGTGAGGCCCAAGAAACCTCTCAGTTCCTTCACTGACCATGGAGTAGGCCAGTCCAACATTGCTCGCAGCTTCTCAGGGTCAGCCCTTACTCCTTTTCCCGAGATGAGGTGGCCCAAGTAGGACACCTCTTCGCACCCAAAACTACACTTGCTCAGTTTAGCATACAACTGGTGCTGCCTCAAAGTATCAAATGTGCTCTTTAAATGATTTACATGAGCTGCTGCATCTTGGCTGTAAACTTAGATATCGTCAAAAAAAACTAAAATGAATTTTCTGAGATACGGTTTAAAAACATGGTTCATCAAGCTTTGGAAGGTTGAGGGAGCATTAGTTAGGCCAAATGGCATAACTAAAAACTCGTAGTGCCCTTCATGAGTCCGAAATGCAGTCTTTGGAACGTCCTCGGGTTTCACCCTTATTTGGTGGTAGCCCGACCTCAAGTCCAGCTTTGAAAATACTTTAGCCCCATGTAGTTCATCCAGCAACTCTTCTACCACTGGTATAGGATATCTATCATTGATAGTTGCACTGTTTAATGCCCTATAATCGACACATAAACGCCAAGTACCATCTGCCTTTCTCACCAACAAAACAGGTGATGAATACGGGCTTTGACTGGGTCTAATAACCCCAGAATCCAGCAACTCCCTGACAATTTTTTCAATTTCATCTTTTTGGAAGTAAGGGTAGCGATATGGTCGAACTGAGATAGGGTTGGTTCAAGGTTGTAGGGTAATGGCATGGTCATGGGAACGGGTTGGGGGTAAGCCTTTTGGGTTGGCAAAAATGTCAGGATAATGGCTAATGAGTTTCTGGACAGATTCTGGAATCTGGTTGTTTTGGTGTTTGGCTGTATTTTCGATAAATTGTAAAAGTATTCCTTTATTCTCCAATTGGCTGCACTCATGAATGGACCCCTCTTCAATCCAAGTGTTGCTATTAAGACCCTTCAACTGCACAGTAGCTTGTTTGGAAGTAAATTGCATTGTTAGGTCCTTAAAGTTCTCCTAATGATTGCAACCATTGAATCCCAAGAACCATATCACAACCTGCCAAAACCAGCACATACATATCCACCAAAAAACTGGACTCTTGGATAGAAACATTCACTCCTGTCACCTTGCCTTCACTATCCACCAACTCCCCATTTGCCACCATAACTCTAATTTTTTCTTTAGGTATTAAGGGTATGTGAACCCTTGAAATGGCTACCAATTTTTCCTTTGACACGCATAGTCTTAGGGTTCCTAGAACCCGTGATGGCATATAGAGAAATTTCAGGGGTCCCTTCCAAAAGACAAAGGGGTTCGACACTCACCTGACCAGAGGACTGGTCCTTCCCTTCCGGAGGTTGCTCAACCTCATCCTCTACTTCCTTAATCAAATACAACTTAGGACTAGTACATCGATGTCCTGGATGCCACTTGGAGTCACAGTGGTAGCACAATCCTTTTTCTCTACGTGTTTTCATCTGGTTTGGGCTTATTTTCTGGACAGGTACAATAGCTTTTTGGTAGGTATGATTGGGTGATGTGGACGGATTGTTAGGCTATGTTTGGGACTTGGTTGCTGCAGGTTCTGTGTGTTGATAGAAGGAATGTCGTGTTTGGGTCTTTTTGTGGAGTGAGGATTTCTCTTCTTGTATTTTGGCTAAGCCATAAGCTTGGATTAAATTGTTGGGATTAAACATTCTGACTGTCAACCGAATGTCATCCCTCAAACCACTGAGAAAACAACTCAGTTTGTATGGCTCAGATAAGCCTTTCAAGTGGTTGGAGAGTGTCTCAAAGGCTGACTTATACTCCTCAACAGAGCCAACCTGCCTTAGCCTAGTAAGTTGCTCCATAGGATCATCATAACTACTAGGACCAAATCTAATTAATAAGGCTTGCACAAACTCCTCCCAACCACATAACAAGCCAGATTCATCCATATCCCAAAACCAAACTAATGCCCTTCCAGCCACATGAAATGAGACCAATCTCAAAAGGTGTTGTGGTAGTGTGTTATGAAATGTAAAAAACTGGTTTACCTTGTAAAGCCAGCCGTGTGGATCCTCTCCATCAAATACTGGAAAATCAAGCCTCACAGATCTTGGTTGTAGCTCACCACCATGAGGTATGAGATGCTGTTGGTCCTCTTCATGATTTGTTTGTTCTGAGTTGGTTTGTCGTAAAAAGAGGAAGTAATGCGATAAGCCAAGTACTTTGTCGTAAAAAGGTTTTAGTAGTTGTTGATGATGTGGATCAAACCCAACAATTAGAGGCACTGGCAAACCGGCGGGATTGGTTTGGTGGAGGGAGTATAATTCTTATAACAACAAGAGATAAGGATGTGTTGATAAAACGTGGATTGGCTGAAGATGAAATATATAGGGCTAAAAGATTGGATGATGATGAAGCTCTCCAACTCTTTAGTTGGAAAGTATTCGAGAATGACCTCCCTCTACAAGGTTTTGTGGAGCTTTCCAAACAGATTATACATTATGCTAATGGCCTTCCTTTAGCTCTTGAAGTTTTGGGTCTATTCTTATCATGTGGGAATAATGTAGATTTTTGGAAAAGTGCTCTGAGAGGTCTAAGAGAAAACCCCAAGAAAGAAATTGTGGATATACTTAAAATAAGTTTCGATGGACTCGAGGAAAACGAGCAAAAAATGTTTCTAGATATTGCATGTTACTTCAAAGGGGAGAAGTATGTCGACCGTGTCAAGAGCATACTAGAAAGTTGTAATTATCACCCAAGCAGTGGTATAGAGATTCTTATCAACAAGTCTCTCATAACAATCTCGGGAGGAAGACTGTGGATGCATGATCTACTCCGAGAAATGGGTCATGAAATTGTTCGTCGCCAATCTCAGGGAGATCTTGGCAAACAGTGTAGGTTGTGGCTTACTAATGATATCATTCGTGTACTGAAGAACAATAGTGTAAGTGGATCTTAGAATAATAAGCTCGTTGAATTGCATATGTTAATGCAATTAAAATTTTCAGTATACTTGATTATATCATGCACTGCACGAATTTGTTCTCGTTGGTCACTAGGGAACAAATAGGATCGAAGGCATAGTCCTAAACTCTCCTCCACAAGAAGAATTACACTTGAATTCTGATGTCTTCTCGGAGATGAAGAACTTAAGATTGCTCAAGATCATAGGTAATGTGCACCTTTCTCAGGGCCTTAGTTATCTTTCTACAGAGTTGCGGGTTATGGAGTGGCATGGATATCCTTTAAAATCTCTGCCAATGAGTTTCCGGCAACCTGATAAACTCTTTGAACTGAGTATGTGTTCCAGCCACATTCAGCAACTGTGGCAGGGAACCAAGGTAAGATGTTTGCTTGAATAAAAGTGTTTTTTTTTTCTGAATTCTAAAAAACTAATAAATTAATGTATGCATCAAAGTTAATTCCCATATTTATTGTTATATCCCAGAGTTTATACAAGCTAGAGCATGTTGACCTTAGTGACTCTCGGTACTTGGTGGAGACCCCGGACTTCACTAATGCCCCAAATCTTAAGAGGCTGATTCTTCGTGGCTGTACAAAATTGCGTAATCTCCACTCATCGGTTGGAGCTCTAAAACGCCTTATTCTTCTGAATTTGAAAGGTTGCACATCTCTTACTAGTCTTCCCTGTAACATTAGCTGGGATTCCCTAGAAATTTTGATTCTTTCTGGCTGTACGAGACTCTGGAAGTTTCCAGAAACGGTAGGAAATATGAATCGTTTGAGGCAACTTGATTTGGATGGGATTGCATTAGAAGAACTTCCATCATCAATTGGGCATTTAACTGGCCTTACTTATTTGAGTTTGAGAGGCTGCAAAAGACTCTTGAGTCTTCCGAGTGCCATTTGTGGTTTGACATCTCTTAAAACTCTCGCTCTCTTTGGTTGTTCACAACTTGAGGAAATGCCTGAGGGACTAGGGAATTTGGAACATCTGGAGGAGCTCGATTTAAGTGAAACCGCTATAAGGCAATTTCCATCCTCCATTACACGTCTACAAAATCTTAGATTATTGTCCTTCCAAGGATGTTCAGGTCTGCCACCTAAGTCGTTTCTCAAACGATTAGTAACTTGGTTTTGGGGGAACCCCGACACTTGTTTGGTGTTGCGTACTTCGTTGTCAAGTGCTCTATGCAGCTTGAAGAAATTAGATTTGAGTAATTGCCATTTAAAAGATGGAGCAATTCCCAGTGACCCAAGTGAATTATCATCACTGCTAGCTCTAGATCTAAGTGGAAACGATTTCACGCTCTTACCTGAAAGCATCTCTCAACTTTCGAAGCTTGTTATCATTTTCTTGAGACGTTGTTGCCAGCTTCAATCATTGCCAGAACTTCCGTCAAGTACAGCATACGTTGATGCTCTAGATTGTATCTCATTGGAAACACGTTCTAATAAACTTCATGCATGGGTATCAGATGAAACTGGATTAGCTACTCTAAACTGGTTCCGTAAGCCACGTCGATTGAAAGATGGACAACGCGACCTATTGAAAGAAAGAACCATTAAGGTATGTTAGTTTCTTCTCTCTTGCACCATCAAACTTTTAACTTTATTTCAAATTGCTACAATCCCTTGTCAAATATCATATAGAGGCTTTTAAATGTTAAATGTACGGTCAAATTATAGTGCTTTTTAAGAACAATATTAAAAGTTGCAATTTAAGAACAGTAATTTGGACTGAAATCATGGATATTGAATGGTTTAACTTGACAAAATGTCATATTAATATACCTAGCTAGTTAGTTGAACCATAAAAAGTTAGCTTTCTGTTTTTCATAGGCACACATCGATGTTGCAGCCAGAGGAGTAGGAATTCCAATGTGGTTCCAGAATCAAGAGTATGGATTCCTCGATTACAATCGGGTTGCATCCTGATTTCGGTGATAGTAGAAAGTGGTTCGGATATGCTCTTTATTTTGTCTTTGAAATCAATGACCTTGAAAGTTGGGAGTCAACACGTTTTATGAGGTTTGATTCTGAGGAGCTTGTGTTTCATTTTGTTACCGATGAAGGTCCTCTCAAAGCCCTCCTAAAGTTCGATACACTCCAGAAATTCTCCAGTACTATTGATACACCAGCAGGACATTGGATATATGTAGAACGCATCTGGTTTGACAAAAAGTCAAAGCAAGTGGATAAATGGAATTACATTGAGGTTTCAATTACGATTGGCAATCCGTTCATGAAGGTGGAAAAGTGTGGGGCTCAGCTAGTACACGAGCAAAATGTCCAAGAGTTTATCGATGCAGTTTTATCGCATCCTCATTGAATTTTTTACGAATACAAATTCAATTAGGAGTTTGGCTAATAGAATTCAAAAATAATTTACATTGAATTATACAATTTTAAAAGGATATGACTTTAGCTACAGTAATTTATGATTGATGGTTATAATATTTGGTGATCACTGTTGTTAGACCAAATTGATTAAAAAATATTTTTAAGTACTTGTTATTTCATTTGCTTTTCTTTTGCACTATTTATTTCTTTTCAAATTTTTTTTTTTTTTTTTTTTTTTTTTGGAGGGGGGATTTGTGCTTTGTTCTAGTGCTCCCACGGCTTCGATTTGAGGTGGAAACAAAAAGAAATTAAATGGTGTTTTTTTAGATAAAAATGTAATTGACATATGATTTTTTTTTAATGGTGTTGTATTAAATATTTAGAATGTATTTGCTACACTCCAGAAATATTGCTCTGCATTTGTATTAATGTATTTCCATGTACCTCTTAATTTAGAAAAAAATTAATTGAAAAAAAAATATTATTAAATTTATAATATTTTATTATTATTTTGACTAATAAATAGATAATCTAACGTTGGAATAAGTTTTGAGTGAAATAGCCAAATACAAAATCATGTTATATTATGCAAATTTTGTATTTGCATAATCTAATGCTAATGTTTAGAAAATGACTCAAAAATTACGATGGAAATGAGCATTTCAAATTCCAGAGCTTTCTGATACGTGTTCATATATGGCCCACGGATTCATGTCCTAGGAAACCGGCTTGCTAGGTGGAGGTCATTTGACTCCTAACTAATGTTGGACCATAACATACCCCCACCTTTCAAGACCAACGCCCACGTTGGTCGAGCACTATGGGAGGCTTTCACCAAGCTAGGGCAACATGACCCGTCCCACTAGGTCCAAAGCCGGCCACTCTGCAAGCCTAGTCAGTTAGGCGAGACAGTATGGAAGCCCACAACCGACTCTAATACCATTTGTTAAAGACCTAACCATTAATCCAAAAGTCCTTAACACTCTCTGCGAAGTAGCTATCAAGGTGGTTCTAGTTTTCCTTTCTAAACTTGATTACGCCGAAGAATGTTGGTGAAATAGAATGTAGTGGTCCAATCTATTGCATAAAGGTTTTACCTCAAATGAAATATTAGAATGCAACTCAAAGAATTAAAGTAGTTGTTCTGTCGAGGACCCAGGCTGCATTAATAGTGACTCGACCATCCATCTGAAAACACCACTTGAATCCTTGCTTCTCAGATGCTATGAGGTATTTCTCTCTCTCTCTCTCTCTCTAAATGTGATATATATCCCTATAGTTTACAGGTACACTATGCACAAAGCAACAAGCACAAGTATGTTTTCCGCTAAGTGCATCCCCGCTATGGTTCGCACTTCATGGTATGGGGCCTGTAGTTAGTGTCGACCTACCTCCAAATTTATATGATGACAAGGGGTGTGTGGGATTTTCTATATATGTTAGTTATGTTATCCGCGGCCAGATAGGTGTTTCCCACGACATCTTTGGTCATTTGGATGCATATGATGATGATCTCGAATTATGTTTTTTGGTCTTCCCCCCCACCCCAAACACAATCGTTGCTGGGCCAAGTAGACTTTTTCTATTCCACATACCTCATGTCTTTTTCACTGATAAGTTGAATCAACGAAGCAAGATCCAAGCTTCATTTGGAACCAACGATCAAAATATGGAGGTTGTAATGTGTGGAATCCGTGTCGTATACGAGCAAGAATTGATTGGGATTGTCCATACAATAGTAGACTGTGTATCAAGGAGTCCGGATATCCACCGTCAAAGCTATCTCCAAAGTTTTGTAAATCAAGTCAATAATCTGCCAAACTATGTATATGATCAAGCTATATCAACTAAGTGCAATCCAATATTACCAGGAGAAAGGCCTTGTTCTTTTGGTTACTTCTCAACGGAAAGGTTAAGTTTTTGCTTAAACAATTTAATTTTCTAATGAATCTAGAGCTAGGCTCATTAACTTTAATTTTATAAGCTTTAGAACTGATATGTTTTTTTTTTTTTTATTTCTCATTAATTGATCTACAAAAATGTAGGAAGAATCAATTCTCGGAAAAGCTTCCATCAAATGAGAAATGTCTACTCAAATAATTGCTGGAAGGGTTTCAAAAGATTTGAGTTCTAATTTTATTAATGCTGGAGCAGTTTATTTTACTGAATTCAGCAAAGGAAACTACAAGAAAATAGGTATTTTTCAGCGATTTTATGATCGTTGCAAAAAAAATTGCTGCAATTAACCCCTATTTGCGGCGATTTTTGTCTCGCCGTTGAAATCCAACACAATGTATTTGAAATGTTGAGGGTGAAATTACTGTTCACTTATTTGCAGTGACTTTTTGGACTTTTGCGGCGAGTTATTGTCGCCGGAAACAATTGCCACAATAGATACATTTTCGACGATTTAATATTTATTAGCGGCGAATAAAAAGTGTTGGAAATATCCTTTTATAAAAAATTTATGAAAAATTATAGATGACTATTTACGGCAAATCTTTAGTCGTCAGAAATGAGCAATTCCAACAATTTGTTAAACCGTCAAAAATAGCAGTTCCACTTTTGTGTCGACTTATGGAGCATTTGCAGCGAGTTAATATCGACGCAAATAAAATTTATTTCTGAAACCGTGTTTTATTTTCGACGACTACTAAAATCGCCACATATTCCAAGAAAATAGGCTATTTCCAGCAATTTTAAGATCGCCGCAAAAACTATTTAGTGATTAGAATTTTGTAAATGTATGAAAACTGTACAAAATTTTTTCCAGCGACCTTTAGTCTCCGCAATTGAATATTTCGAGCGATATTTTATTCGTTGCTAATGACTTTTAGGGGTGAAAACCGACGTCATCGACGCGGTTTTTGGGCAAAACCGACGCTGACCGACTTCTGAAAAAACAAAAGAGGCACCAACCGTAACCGGTCGATGGGGAGGAGGAAACCGATCGAGGCGGTTCTCGGTCGGCGTCGGTTCTCTGGCGGTTCTACTGAGAGAATAATGAGAGAGAGAGAGAGAGAGAGAGAGAGTTGCATAGGAGAGAGAGAGAGAGAGTTGCAGAGATTGGATTTGGGAGAAGAAGGGGCTGGGGGAGAAGAAGGGGCTGGGGAAGAAGACGACTCATCTCGAAACGACGTCATTTGGTTTAATGCCAAACGGCATCGTTTCCATTATTTGTTGTAATACTTATTAACAGAAACGACGCCGAGAACGGCGTCGTTTCGATAAGAGTATATTTAAAAAAAAAAAGATTTTATTATATCGATCGGTTCAACAGTCCGGTCCAGCTTCAAACCGAGACCGAACTGCTGAACATCGATTTCTTCAAATTACCACCGCACACCTACCGGTTCTCCATTGGTTCCGGCCGGTTCCTGATGCGGCCGGTCGGTTGGTTCGCATCGGTGGTGGCCGGTGGCATCGGTTTTTGTAAAGCCTTAATGACTTTTATAATTTTCAGCAAGTTTTATGCTATTTGTGGCGATATTAAGATGCCGCAAAAAGCTAATAAAATTAAATTGCCCGCTTGTTTTCCCTTCATTTCACTCCAGTCGTTTCGCCCCCCCCCCCTTCTCTCTCCCCAACTCTTCCTTCTCGAGCACAACCCACGCCGCCGTGCGAATCTGGCGTCAACATTCCCACCACCACCTCACCTCGACAGCCACCCTCTCTTTCTTCCCAGCCCGCCACCGATCTCTTGCCTCCCCGAATCTGGCGTCACCCCTCTCTCTCTCTCGGATTTCTCTATGTCGCCACCACTTGGGGCGCCGTTCGCCACACCCACACGTCGACGCCGTCGCCAGTTCTCCATCGAAGCCCCCTTCTCCTCCACGCCTAGCCCGGCAGCCCCAGGCCCTCCCTCTCTCCTTTGCTCTGTTCGCAACCCACGTCCATCAATGCAAGATAAGTTTTTGTGCAATGTTTAAGGCTTAAGATTGTTAATCTTGCTATTTAATTTATTTATTTTAGCAAGGTTTCCTTCAGTAATTTAGTGTGATAAGATGCCCCTATTTTGTCAAACGATCGAAGATCACCAATAATGTTGTGTTTTCCTGCTCATGAGGGTAGACCATTGCTGAAGTCTAGGGATTTATCCTCCCATACTAATGAAAAAACTTCCCATACTAGGTTCTGCATAGCAAGGATTGTATCAACTCAGTGGGTAACTTGGAATTACTTTTGATTTTTTGCTCCACATTTTTTTTCAAAGATGGCCAAAAGAAGATTGTGGTAACCCTTGTAGAAGCTCTCCATCTTTGGGTGCTGATCTCCACTTGGCAGATGGCTCCCACAATCTTGGAGGATATCCAATTCTCGTGGGTTTGATCTTCTGAGACGTTGAGGCCAAACATGTTCCTTGATATTGCTCTTATAAATGTTGCAGTATTTCTTCCTACGCATAATTTTGGTATTTATTGATTAATTTCTTGATGTCAAGCAATTCACGGGCTCAGTGACCTTGATCTCATAGTTTAGATAAGCGTATACGCACATGCTGGAAACAAGAAATCTTGATTGCATCTTTAATTTTTATGGAAACATAAATGAGCTAGTAGAACTATACTTTGATTGTGTCAGGCAGTCAGTCAATTGTTTTTTTTTTATAATTATTACAAGGAAAAAAAAACTGTTTCTTCTCCAGACTTGCTTGCAACTGGGATTTTTTTAAGACATTGTAACTTGTCTTTTTACTCTAAATTATGTTATTTATGGCTCTGTTTTAGTACCCTTAAAACTTTAAAGTACATATTCCTTGAGCAAATTTAGTTCACATAGTTAGATAGTAATTTTTGGTCCGCTAAAAGCACTGGGGGATAGAAAATAGAAAGATAAGTTATCTATTTCAGTTCAAAATTTAAATGTTAAATGTACGGTCAAATTATAGTGCTTTTTTTACCCTACTTGGTGAAGATAAGGACACTATAATATCATCTCAAGTTCATAAAATGGACGATGCCAACAAGATTAAGTACTAACGGAAGCCACTTAAATGAGTAATAAAAGTTGCAATTTAAGAACAGTAATTTCATAATTTTACCAGGAGTTTTGTAAATCATGTCATAATCTGCCAAACTATGTTTATGATCAAGCTATATCAACTAAGTGCAATTCAATATTACCAGAAGAAAGGCCCTGTTCTTTTGGTTACTTCTCAACGGAAGGTTAAGTTTTTGCTTAAACAATTTAATTTTTCCAATGAATCTAGAGCCAGGCTCATTAACTTTAATTTTATAAGCTTCAGAACTGATATGTTTTCTTTTTTTATTTCTCATTAATTGATCTGGAAAAATGTAGGAAGAATCATTTCTCAGAAAAGCTTCTATCAAATAGTGAAAAACAGAACAGAAAAGCTTCGATCAAATAGTGAAGAATAGAAAAGCTTCCATCAAATAGGAAGAATCAATTCTCGGAAAAGCTTCCATCAAATGAGAAATGCCTGGCTCAAATAATTGCTGGAAGGGTTTCAAAAGATTTGAGTTCTATTTTTATTAATGCTGGAGCAGTGTATTTGAATGAATTCATCAAAGGAGACCCTGTAAAAGCCTCCCATGTGAATTTAGTTCTAAATCACTTCCAGGTTCCTCTCTCTCTCTCTCTCTCTCTCTCTCTCTCTCTCTCTCTCTCACACACACACAAAGATTGAACATCAAGTCTCCATAATTCTTTATGTTACAGGGACTACAAAGTGATTTTCATGGATATTTCTTTCCTCAAGGTGAAATTCCACCGTGGTTCAATAATCAAAATGATGGACCCTCAATAGAAATCCACTTGCCACTGAATTTGTTTAATAACGAGAGCTAGATGGGATTTGCTAAATGTGTTATTTTGGGTCGCCAAGCTGACCCTCGCAACAAGTCAAATCCAAAAACTTCTACCGGTTGCATTCTTCATTTGGATAGCAATGAAGGTTGTTTGAAACCTCACCTAGCCCTTAGCATCCCTAGATCCAGATTACTGAACACAAACCAATTACTTGTCGTACATTACGTATCACCACAATTCTTCCCAACAAGCTAAACCAATGGAGTCATGTTAAACCTATAGTTGAATGCAACATCCCTAGTGTGGAGACTCAAATGTGTGGGATATGGCTAATGTACATACAAGATGTTAAAGGGTTTGTTCAAACAACGGCAGGGTGTGCAGTAGCTATTCCAAACAGCCAACTTTGCTACTATTATCTATCTTTTGTAGATAAATTGAAGTTTCTGAAAACCCGTGGTAACATAACTAAATCTAGGGAGCGCAACTTTTATGCAGATCACCCCCATAATTAAAAGGTAATCTATTGTCAGCTAGCCCTTTATATGAATGCATCATTATTCATACCTTGATGGGCACCAAGATGGATTTAGTCTTAAAGATCTTTTACAAATTCCAAATGGGCCAATTATAATGTCAAAAGTCAAGAAGATCAAGGAGACAATCCAAATGATTGGTGCAATCCACTTGGGATGAAGCTAGTAAGACTCCAACACTCAAGATGGGCTTCAGAGAAGAAGATCCAGTTTTATATAATCTAAGTTCTTGAAACGAATTCTTCAACAGGTCTAAATTTTTCATTGGCTTGATTTTTGCTTTCTTGGGTGAGTTTTCAAATTGATTGTCGGTTCAAGAGATTCCATTCTCACATATACATATCATACTCCCTACATGAAATATATTAAATTACTTGGGCTATTTTGTAGGCGCTTTGAATCCTTGTCGGAACCTCCATCTATTTGTAAACATGAAGTACATCAACAATGTTCTTCATCAAAAACATTATCGAATGAAAGAGTTTCAAATAGCACTGCTTCAAGAAAGTGTTGAAATAGTTCTACCACCTCGGTATCTAGATTGCACCAGTGACTCAGTTTTCTCATTGAAAACTGATTTTGAGTACTTCCTCCATAAAGGCATCACGATACTTTATTTCCTCACCTGGGGACTCTCTCTCTCTCTCTCTCTCTCTCTCTCTCATACACACACACATTAGTACCATGTTCGGTTTAACAGACCTTTAGGCCTCGTTTGTTTTCAAGAAACATCTCATCTCATCTCATCTTATCTCACCTCATCATTACAACTTTCTCAAATCCCCACACAAAATAAAATAAACAATTCAACTTTTTCAAATCTCAAAACAAAAATAATATTAAAAAATATATTCTAACAATATTTTATTCAACTTTTTAACTTTAATCTCAACTCATCTCATCTCATTTATCTCATCTCTAAAAACAAACGAGCCCTTAATCTATCCTCCACATCCTGTATAAGTACCGCTTATTTGCCTCAGACAAAAGTTCCGTTGTGGTTCAACCATCAAAGTAGGGAGGCGTTTGTGAATATCCAGCTACCTCCAAATGTCATGAATGATAGAAGTTGGATGGGGCTTGCTCTATGTTCTACCTTTTCAATCCACAATGATCAATATTCGACTTATCTCTCTCTTAAAAATCTCGATTCCAATGTTTCTCACGAGCTTATTTGTGAATTGGATACTGATTTAGGTGGGTTGATACTTCTCCTTGTCACACGCCTTACTAAAGAAAAATGCATGTGATTTTATCTACGTGGATTCCTATGGCTAGCCTATATAGCACATGGACTTCTGAGAAATGGCTTGTGAAGCCCATGTAGTCAGATTAAGGCTTTATTTGGAATCAATTGCCCTAACTTGACAGTGCAAAACTGTAGCCTCCGCCTCTTATGCCGTCAAGCTATGGAAGAGTTTGAGCAAACATTTCTCAAGTGTTTTATCCCACCTTTTCAATACCAAAACCGCGAGGTAATAAACTATATATATATATATATATGCATTAATTACTTTGAAATATGTACTGTCAAGGGGGCAATTATACATGATCATCATGACTTTAGTGATCATGAGAATGTTAAAAGAGATTGATTTGAATTTTGAATTTCTTAGATGGACAAAAGTACCATTCTCCTATGCATTACCATTTTTGTTTGAAAAATATTAAAGTGCAATTGATAATTTCTTAAATTACATTAGTTGTATATACACGAAGAATGAGGAGTTATTTAATTTCATCAAAAAGCAGAAATGAACAAGTTTAAAAGATAAAAAAAATATTACATTCTCTGAAACGTCATTTGCTTCCCTCCCCACTCAACCTGTCTCTCACTAATGGGCTGGATTTTGTGTTTCTATTTGTCAGGTCTTCAATAGAAACTTTGAATATAGTTTTTGTTTCCTTCCATGTGGAATAACAGAGTGGTTCAACTATCACAGCAACGAGCTCTTCAGTGGGATTTGAGTTACCTCCTGATTTTTATAATGACAGTAATTGGCTGGGGCTTGCCATGTATGCTTCTTTATAGGTATACGAGGATGATAAGGCTGCCCATGTTAAAATGTTGGATTTAGGAAATCCTTATGATCTCCTGTGTCTTTTGGATACGGACATTGGCAGTGTGGAACCTGATCTACATTCACATCGCCCATTTAAAGAGGAAGAAATCAAGTTGGTATGTCAAGGTGAGATAATGTGGCTATCATTTATACCAAAATGATCACTTCAAGAGTGGTTGAACCAATGCACTCGAATAGAGGCCTCCATTGCTAGTGACTGCCCAAGCTTGAGAGTACACAAGTGTGGATTCCGTCTTCTGTACCAGCACGATAAGGCTGAGTTTAAGGAAACAATGGGGCACTGCAATAAGCAAAACCGCCATAAAGATCATGAGACAACATCAGTAACAAGACCCAATTTTGATCCCACATCCAAGCTCCAAGAGAAGGGAAAACGAGTTGTACAATAATAAACTCACCTCTCAATGGATGCAGTAATATTACTGCTTGTTTTGTTCGTTTTGTTCTTATTTCTTTTTTTCTTTAAAAAACAAGAATGTGTATATTTTGATTTGTACGAGGTTGTTTTAAGTTATAGTAGCTTGATTTGTTCATTATCCTTTTCTTTGTTTTTATTCTATATTTATTTTTGGAGGTTTTTATATATATATATATATATATATTGTAATTAATCAATCAGGGTTGTTGGATTAGCAGTCATGCCAAATTTCTAGAGGATTGATATTGAAAATCCTAGAAGGTTGTCAAATGAATTGATTCACACTATGAAGATAATATTATTTAATTGTCTCGAGGGAGGACCAAGGATTTTGACATATATAGGAATATGAATTATATCTATATTATTTTTTCTAAATCTTCACTTACAATCTTTGATAATAAATTAAAAAAAAAAATACAATTTCTTTTTTCTCCTCAACACTTTGTATCCTTCTACATGCCATAGGTATGTACTACGATTAGATATATTTTTACCTCTTATTTTTTTTATATATATAAGAACTACATTTATTGAAGTTTGGACTTATATATATGAATCAAGATTAAAATCAAAAATTAAAATTAACACTGATACAATGTTAATCACCAAATTATGTCTTGAAAGTATTTTATGTTATACATTTATATTTCACCGATGAATTGGTTGAGAAGGAAGCCACATGGACGGAATAGACACTACAACTACTATAAGGTACGGAGCACAACGGACAAGATTCGGGCTCGTCACTTGAACTGATCTTCTTGGCCAACACCAAGGAGTAGTGGTCATGCGGCCACCCATAAAGGGCTTTGTATTTTTAAGAACTTTTTAAATGAATTTTCTTAAGTATTTATACCAGTTTTTATTTTTAGTTTTTTATGTACATAAGCACGCATATACGTGTCAAGTGACACATGTCCAACTTTCGTATATACCGACATGGCATTTTAATGGTTCACAGACAGAAGTATGAAATAAACAAAAATACTAATTCAATCATTCTTACAATTACTGAGTAAAAAGTTCAACTGAAACCCAGATGAACCAATTTGACTTTGAAGCAAACTGCAAACACTTTCAAGTCTTTAACCCGTTATTTAATCCCATAAGGCACCTCGAACAACTTCAAACAGACATAACAAAATGTTGTACAGAATATGGAGTGACCATAAAATTAGCTCCGTACATAGACCAACATGAAACAAAATAAGAGAGGTGAAGTGCCAGTACTCTCTAAATTCATAACTTGTAAATTAAACACAGTTAACTCCCTTTACATGGCCCCACAGATGGAACTACTTATTAGTGTGATAAGGATCTTTCTTCAAATGTGTACACCCTCGCTCACTTTGTCCACCAGTGGAGGAAATCCTTGCGCCTGTTGATCTTCTTCTGCAGCTGGAGAAGTCCATAGAGTAAGGCCTCTGCAGTAGGAGGGCAACCAGGAACATAGATGTCAACCGGCACAATCCTGTCACAACCTCGAACAACCGAGTACGAGTAGTGGTAGTACCCACCACCATTTGCACAACTTCCCATGGAGATGACCCACCTAGGCTCGGGCATTTGGTCATAAACCCTGGAACCAGATGATAACATGGAACTCAAATACATTTACACTTCATAAGAAATAGGAACATTAAGATGTTATTTTATAGTAGAAACATATTCCTCACCAAGAGTGGACTACCAGCTCCATAACAAATGTTTGTTTCTAGGCACATTTTGTTTCTACTCATAGCCCAACGAGGTAGGGGTGTAATTAGTTTGGTCCGATCTATCTGAAGGGCCATTTTTGGACCGGACTGAAACTTTCTATCCACCTATTTTCCACCCCGCAACCGAACCGTTATCTATCGGTTCATTCCGGTCCAGGATCGTGCAAAATGGGCCAGCTTTTTGTTAAAAGCCCAACTTACCAATAAACACTGTTTATTTTGGCCCAACTAAAAACAAGCCCAAAGAATTTCCAGTTTTGAAAATATATTTTTTTTACAAGTAAATATATAATAATATATCAACTATTTAACTTTATTTGCTCATTTTGTTCGTGAAAATAGCCTAAAGAAAAGTTAGGAAAAAGTAGTAATTAACATATTAAAATTATCCATATCCATCTATGAAGGTTAGCAATCATCATAATAAAATTTAAAAAAAAAAAAAATAGGGATTTTGTCTGATTTAAGGGCTGGAATATTACCCTGGAATTTCCCAGTAAGAGGCTGCCCATTTTTTTAGAACTAATTAGGAAAGAAGTTGACTCTAGAAATAGCTGTACAGCCAGCATTAAACACTCTGGCAGGCCTATAACAGCAAGCACGGGAAATCTTTACATGTAAAACTCACAAGGAAATTCCTAGAATCTAGGGATATGCAGCAAGCTTAGAAACCCAGTATATACCCAATAAAGTTCAAAATAAGGGGCTGCCGGGTCTGAAAAATCCAGTGGATATCGCCCCTGTTATGAGACCTTCAAACCAAATTAGGAAAGCTTCAACCTAATGAGAAATCACAATAGGAAACTGCTGGGTAAACTTTCAGCCAGCTCCTTTCCCCAAAACTTGAGTCAGCTTGAGGGTTTTGAACCCTAATTCTAGCCAGCCATAGTATGCTGTCACTAGGTAGACAGCAAACAACACTATGGAGTATAGGTTATACCTTAGTCAAATAGTAAGAGCTTGAGTAGAGATTGGCATGGAATATTTATGTAACTTAATAATAGGTGCTTGATTGACATGCTTAGTTGATTCTCAAAGCTAAGGAGATAAGGTAAGTCACATGATCATAACCTTTATGTCTGCTGAAATTATTCTTTTTGCCTGAAAAAGTATTGTTTACCTATGCTATGCATAGCCAAGTTCAATGTTAGCCCCTTTCATGAACCATCGCTGATTTATGAAAATGTGCTTGTTGATGCAATTGTGTATGGCATGCAGAATCCATTGTTTACCAAGTTTATGTATGCTAACATGCCATGTTTAGTGCTATGCCATGCACATGAATACGGCATGCCATGAACATCATGGAGTCAAAATGTTCGCATGCATCATAATAAGATAAGAAAGAAGTCAAGTAAACAATAAGAAAGCTTTAATGCTTAGCATAACATTATGGGTGGGTGTGCAAGCCACATACGTAAGTGTGATCCACCATATGTTATGTTTAGATTTTCTGCAGTCAATGACAATTGGACCAATGCACACATGTTATGATGACCACTATGCAAGTGAAAGACATCATTTACCAAACAAGGTACGTAAAAAGGGGCTTCCAATAAAGGGTCATATATACATAATGCTTTAAAAACATCATTTACCATACATGTAAGGGTATGATCATGCTACTTACATAATTTAGAAAATGTGTAATAAAGAAGGGCGTGATCAAATTACTTACCTCGCAACTTTGGACATCAATTAGTGCATCGACAATCACCTATTCAATGAATATGTAATCACGTCAATTTATAACCTCATATGTCATCACTTTAAACACTAAAGCTTCTCTAGTTGGACTACCCGAATGCCTATTGAGGTCCTAAACACAATTGGCCCTCATCCTCCATCACAATTCATACCTATGCCCTATAAGACCTTCAAACCTTAATCTTGTCTAACAAACCTATGACTATTCATGCTATTTTAACACTTAGTCATGTGAGTTCCTATAATCTGAACCTTAATGCATCCATCCATGTTCAAGCCTATGCTACATGTCACCCAAATTCTTCATGAGCTCTCTTTGTAAAATCTGTCCCAATGTTTAAACCATCAAAATCATGGATCAAAGTCCTCAAATATGCACAATTTCATTCAAATAATCACCCTATATGTATGCTCATCCAATCCCATGTATAAAGATGCATTCTAATGCCATGAAACCTAATTCTAGCATGTGTATTTGCTAACCCTTTATGAATCCCTAATTTCACTAATTTCTTATGATTTCATGGCATTAGTCTAACATACCTATCATAAAAGAGAAAAGAAGAGAGAGAGAGAGAGTTACCTAAAGGAAGAGCTCGATCCAAAGGTTGGGTTGGAGTACACAGCTTGGCTAAATGGTTTGGATCTTGATCTTCTTGCTTAGGGTGTGGTGTGAGTATTGTAAGGGGCTTGGAAGGGGCCATGCTTAGGGCTCATAAAATGGTAGGTAGGCTCTCATATGGGGTCTATAAATAGAGTTTGGAGGGTATAGAGTCCAAGGGGTATGGTAGTGTAATGCCCCAATGGAAGGCCCAAACCACATGGCCTATACTCCAAAAGGACTTGTCAATGATACAATTGGAGCCCCATTAGAACATTATAAAGAGCAAGAATTTCTCCTTCCCAAGCAATGTGGGATCCCATACACCACCTACCCTTATCCTTATTATATGGGGGTATCACAGGTAGTCCTAGTGTTGTGGGTCTAGTGGAGTGTTTGAATGTGATTTGGAGTCATAGTTGCCCTAAGAGTTGTGGTTGCCTTAGAAATTGTTTGCCTCAAGAGTTGTGGCTGCCTCAGGAGTTGTGTTTGCCTTAGGAGTTGTAGTTAGAGTAGGAATTGGTGACTTGTAGTTGAAGTAGGACTAGACTTGTGCTTGCAACTAGACATGTAGCAAGTAGATTTCGGGTATAACATATGTGGGCTGCCTATTCTTATGATCAATAAAATTTTGTTTACCAATTAAAAAAAAAAACATGTGGGCTCACTTTCATGGGCTGTATGGGTTTAGCAAGGATAATACTTGGGCTTGGGCCTAATTACCCTAACTCACTCTTTAAAAATAGAAACCCTAACTTTCCTAAATTAGAAACCTCAAAAGTCCGGGTGTTACATGAGGTATTTTTATGATGTCAAATCACTTTATAGAGCGTAAAGTTAGGTAAGTTAAAGCTTGACTCTGTAAAAGTGTGATCGTGCAACTAAAATATTGACTGCAAAGCCTCAAACACTGCTTTATCAGTACTTGCGAATCTTGCAAAATCTTCTCTAAGCGTTACTCATCAAAAACAATCTTATTACCACAACCTCCTTAGAATACATTCCCAAATAAAGAAAATTTTCAGAAAGGAAAATAGGCACTGTGAGAAAATGGCAAAGTACACTCTTTTAAAAGAATAAGTGTCTCATAATTCATACAAGTAGGTTCAGCTATCCTTCAGAACAAGCCCAAACACTGCAAAGCCAAGATCAACCAAGCTTAAATGTTTGTGGTTAAAGAAACTGTCATATGCTTCCTATGATTTAAAGTCATCTTTTGAACAAAAATATTCATGCCATACACATTCAACTTGCTCACTTAATGATTGGTATTTTAAATAGTCATTCATAAACCACTTCACTCATTAGTCCTTCAGAATGGCGAATCTACTTTCTTTGCAGTTCATATCCACCTTATCCAATATCTAATATGATTCACAACCATGTCATGAAGTTCTTTCCACAGCACAACGGTACCAATTGAGCCCCTACCATCTCTGACCTTCTAAACCCCTTACCCCATATAAATGATTACTCTACTAATCCTTTGCATATAAGCCTCCATTGACATCATGCCATGTCCTAATTATACTAATGAGAAATGATATGGTCCTAGAGTATGCAAGCCACGCGCAATTACATTGCTCCCTTTGAAAAAAGAGGGTAAATCTAGGTCATTTTTTTAACGATGAACCTCACTTTTTTCCTAAACGACATGGTTTGCACATCCTAGGACTGTATCTAGTAGCATTACTCTATACTAATATCAACAAAAAAGTAATCAAAACAGAGGATCAAATACCCATGAATTATCCACCTTACTCTGAAATCACAATCCCTATCAACCAGGATGTAGCAAACCTTCTCCATCTCATTTGACAAAAAGGTACACGAGGAGAGGATCCACGAGCCTAATCACTCTGTCTTTCACAAATCAATCTCCCTAAGATCAGTTAACTGGAAAAGTACGCAAAAATGGTAATCGCAACAGTAACAGTTGCTAAAGAAATTAACGCGAGTAATTGAAAATCGAATCTTGGGCATTAGTCACGTCCTCTTCGATTACCAAGTTCTCGTGCGCGGAATAATTCTCAGTGCCTTCAAATGCATTAGCCACGGAAGACACCCCAATCCCAGATCAATAGTAAAACCCTAAGAATCTAAACGAATCCAACATTTACATAAGAATAATAACCTATTAGAAGATACTGAGTGAAGAATTTAAAATGAGACGAAACCAATAAAGATCTCACATATCTCGTTTTCTATGGAAAAAAAAAAAAAAAAAAAAAAAAAAAAAAAAAAAAAAAAGGAAAAACAGAGAACTGACAAGAATAAAGGAATCCAAAAAAATCAGGGGAAAGAAAACGTACTTGCGGAGAGCGGGGGCCATCTTATTGGTGAGAGTGCCGGCGACGATCATGCAATCGGACTGGCGAGGGCTGGGGCGGAAGATGATTCCGAAGCGATCAAGATCGTAGCGGGCGGCGCCGGTGTGCATCATCTCGACGGCGCAGCAGGCGAGACCAAAGGTCATGGGCCAGATGGAACCGCGGCGTGCCCAGTTCATGAGATCGTCTACCTTGGAGATCACGAACTCCGCGGCCTTGGAGAGGCCTGCTGGAGAGTGAGAGGCCGAAGGGGGTGGAGCCCGCGCATAAGGAGTGGGGCTGGGGCTGGCGCTCGAAGAGAGGGAAGGGAGGGTGGTGTGGAGGGAGAGGACACGCTGAGCCGAGAGCGACAGCGGAAGGCGCCTCGCAGTTCGTGTCAGGAGAGCCATGGCCAAGCTCAAAGAGACGAAGAGAGCGACACAGACAGGGGCAGGCCAACTATAGATTTTACGGATCAACCTACTACAACTATCTGATTTATAAATGGTACAACAGCAGAACCTTGAGGGGACGTTTGGGTACTTCATCTCCTCGTTCGTAATTAAAATGAGATTTAATAACATAAAAATTAAAAGTTAAAATATTATTATAATATTATTTTTTAATATTATTTATATTTAAATTTTTAAAAATTTTAAATTATTTATTATATTTTATTAAAAAATTATAATAATTAAATGAGATGATAAAATTTATATAAACAAACAAAACCTTAAAAGTCAAATATCTTTTACAATCAAAGATCATCTTATTTCTAAAAATACAAGCATAAAAGTTATCATTCAAATTTTCATAAATATCATGACAATGAGAGACTAATAAGAGTAATGTTAAATACAGTTATAGATTGTATAAACATCATATACTCATTTAAAAAAAAATAGAGTCTACCATTAAACAATTAATTTTTTTTATATATGTCACAAATTTACTCATTTTTTTAAAAGACATGCACAATACTTGTACATTTTATTATTCTATGACTACAAATGTCATTTCTTTTTATTAAAATATCTATTGTTATTCATGCAAATAAGCTTTTTTTTTTTTTCAAATGAATACACTTTCATTGAACAAAAAAGTGGTTGGGAATAAGGTGGATGGAAATTATGCTTCTAAAGGATCTCAGCAATAGTCTTGACATTATCTGGATCAACGTTTTTGTTATTAAAAACGATGACAATAAATAAAATATGAACAAGAAATAACCAAGCAATTAATCATATGATACAAATTTTACGTGGTTTGGCAACGTGCCTACGTCTATAGAGCTGTAGAGAATTTTATTAATTACGAGATCATAAGGTACATTGTTTGGGGTGTATTACTATGCACATCGTACGACCACAGTATTTAAAATACATGTTTATAAGGTTATATGGCAGAAATCCTAATTTCTAATTTTTTATGATATTCACTCGAGTGGCATGTCCAGTACGCATCGAACGAACTCTCTGGCTGACCTTTACTAGAGTCATCTGTGGAGCGAGTGACGAGCGAACTCTCTGCCTAGTCTTCGCTCGAGCTATCTGTCAAATGAGACTTGAGCAGACTGAGAAAGGCTCCACAAATCTCAATAGTTTTCTCATATTCTTGTTCAACTCAAGAGCTTAAAGTAGGATCTTTCAAAAAAAAAAAAAAAAAAAGAGAGTCTAAAGTAGGAGAAAGAGTGAGATATGAAATGAGCCCTATAATATTTATTATTCATTTAATATTGTTTAAAATATTTATATAGACAGCAAGAAATGCTATGAAATCCATTTTATTTGTAACTCGGTCTGCACTTAAAACTCTCAAAAAAAAAAAAAAAACTCGAAAGAAATATTTTGGGCCTTATCTCGAGTCTCCTTAATCAACAATATTTATTGCGCGGCAATGAACTTGGATGGGTTATCGGCGTTTCTAAACCAACCACGTTTCTGCACAATACGCCAATCACATAATTCAAGCGAAGTTCTTAATTAAAGAGGCAGGCAAATCGACAGGACATGAAATCCGTCCATACAGCTTAATTTTAGGGAAGTTTCTTGTGCATTAATTTGTGGAACATGACTTCTTCTTTTTCTTCTTTTTTTTATTTTTTTAGAATGAACACAATGATCTAACTCCTTTATTTGGAAGAATATTTAGCAAATTAAAACACTTTGAAGAGCAGTCTTTTTCGTTGGGACTGCCTATTTCTAGGGAAGTTCTTCACCCAAAAAAAAAAAAAAAGCTCCTTTATTGTGGTGGGTTGGTGCTACTTGTGTAAAAAAGAGCAAAAGACACCTTCTCCACAAACTAACTAGAAATGATATAGGGTAACTCTCAAATCATTTGTGCATGGAAGATAGCTCCTCTTGTCCACTGTGGTGTATTTCAAAATGAAATGATTTATGAAAAATTTTGAAGGAAATGATTTATAAAATCTAAGGGCCATTAAGGAATAATGACAAAGCTTAAAACGTGCTTCAATACTCTTTCTTTAGACAGCTGCTATAGATTTTAATGGGCTGAATATTTATGATTTCCTTGTTTGTTTTTGTGTTCTTAATTATGTGGTTTTATGGAGTATGCCTTTTGGGCACATTTCGATTACAGAAGAACCAACACTCATCAAGCTTTCCAAGCCTGGAAATTGAATAAAGATGGAAACCAAGAGAAAAAAAAAAATAATGAAAAGTTTTTTCAACCATTTATTTAAAAAACAAGAATGCATGAAGATAGAACCGACCGTACCAAACAAAAGAAATCCTTGATTTAACAATGTAAAGGCCTTAGAAAACTAGATCTGTAAAATCCCCCCACATGTTTGGGTTGGAAAATTGCAACAGATGAGGTGTTCTATCCTAAGCCAACTATACTATTACAATGGCAAAGATCACAACAAATCAGCATATTCTGAAAGAGGAGAAAGAATGGTTAGAAAATATAAGACAGCAATAATCATGATAAATTTTCAGAAGCCTATAATTTTAATTTCAGATCATACAAGGTTGAAGCCCCCAGGGAGAAGAAATAAGAATCGATGACCCATATTATTTCCATCTCCTAGCTTTCAGTTTAGGACCCACAATTGATGTGAAACCTAGCAGAACGGACATCTTCTCGCACTTCGTCTCGGTTGCAGAAATGCAACTCACATTTTCTTCGGCCTATCGAGAAACAGCGAAGCCAAGCTAGCCAGTAGCAAAAGGTTAGTTACTTCCTTCGAAAATTTCCACATTGTAGATAGGAATCCTAGGGTTGTTGGAGAAAGGCAAGGGTTATTAGGGTCAGGTATTCTGAAAAAAAATGGTGCAGCTTTGACATTACTGGTTGGGGAGCAAGGCAAAGCAGCATTTGCCAAAGCAACCATAAGAGCTTTGTCAGGCAAACAGTCTTTCTTCCAGTACCATCTTCAGGCATAATACATGTAAAGGCTATTTGAAGCAGCACAGGCAAGTGAGTTCTCAGTCGGGTGCCATGCTAAGTGTAGCAACTTTGTAGTGAAATCAAATGAACTTCCATTCACGTCAACTCCAGAGGTGTCAGCTCCTGTGGCAGTTTAAAAAAAAAAAATTGATGTGCAGAGAAGAACATCACAACAAGATTACAAACAAACACCACAAGGAAAGTGCCCAACAGATAAGTTTCCGGGGGTTCTATTGGTCCTAAAACGAACTACATAACTCGTACAAATTATATATCAACCGAATAGACTCAAAACTCACCATCATGAGATTTTGAACCTCAACATAAATCAATTAAACTGAGAAACTTAGCAGAAAAGTTAACCGAACATGTTGAGCATAACAAATAAATGACGTACAAGTAATTGAATTGGTAGGGAAGATAACAACAACGTTCAGCAGACACCTGTATAAAGCTTATAACATGAGCAAGAGCATACCTCCTAGCCTGAGAACGCGGGGAAGAGTGCCCAGAGATTTAGAAGGCCTTGATGGTGTTTGAATTTGTCTCCTGGAAGTGCAAGAAATAATTAAAATCACATGTAAAGGAAACAAAAGAAAGAAGAAATGTTTTCATTTTTTTATCGGCAAACAAATTTTTATTGATCAAAAGAGTAGGCAAGAGCCCAAGTACACGGACATGAAAGAAGAAGAATCATTTTTTGACAATCAATGGTACCATTCAAACAGATAAGAGTACTTTGAAGTGCAGATACAGATATTCCCATTGTTATATACCTAAATAGCAAGATATACATTTTCAGAAAATACCTCATAGGGTTTTTGCTAGCCTCCAATGTTGTTTCAGTGCTCCCTCCAGAACAACCAAACACGCGAAACATATTGCTGGAATCATAGGAAAATACTCCATCAAATGTTGAAGTGCAGAGATTATGGTTAAGGGTTTTATTTTATTTTTATCAGTAGTCAAGGGTTTTAATTATAGTGGTAAAACAGGACCAAGCAAGTATATTTATGCAGACCTGTAGGAACCTGTTGCAACACGAATTCCATCTCCACTTAGACAGCACTCAAATTTGTCGAAGATAGAATCATTTTCATATAAATCACACAGCTGATCAAAGCAATGAAATAAAATAAATTGTATTCCATGACAAATGCATCAGATCTATTTTACATCATAAGCATTAATAGAGGCTTTGAAAAGGAATGTGTCACCTTAGGTCTTAAATATTCATGAACCTGAAAAGTTGCAACTGGGCCGCTATCCATATTTACGTCCCACAGCTGCAAACCAAGAAAAAACGGTGTGAGGAAAAAAAAATAAAAAAGGAGGTTGTACCAGTGACAAAATGGGAGAGTAGGGATCAGAAAGTTAATCTTAATGCAAAAAAAGGGATTACCATACTTCTTTTGCAATATTAATCAGAATAATTTCTATCAAATTTTCTCTTATTCAAACAAGACCAGATGTTGCTCAAATCATAATTCATTCACAAATAATCCACTGCATATATACTGTACTGATCAACAAATCCATTGGCTAAAACAATATCCATTCCAAGATATTTAAGAACACAGTTTGACGTAACTAAGATAAGTAGAAGAAATGTGTCTTTTATAGAAACTTTAAAATATCTAATGTAAGATTTTTTTTCTAAAATCCACATTCATATTTATTTTCAGTTACATCCTACATTGTAACTGTAGTACTATACCCAAACACCAGTCCAATTCTGTACTATACCCCCGCCCCCTCTCTCCCAAGCGAAGAAAAGAACAGTCTTTTGAAATATGAAATACTGCCAACACTACGCCATAAACTTCTTTTACACATACCACCAGATCGTATGAAGAAACACCCAGTTATCAGCAGTGTCTTTCAAGGCACAATGCAATTGCAGCTTCAAATGATTCATGGAAATAGGAACCAGAGAAAAATGAAAATAAAAACCTTAAGAGTCATGTAGTCTCGACTAAGGATATATCTTCCATCTTTTGCGAATTTAATATCTGAAATTGATGCAATTATCTCGGTGAAAAAAGACCTTGTACCAGGCACTTCCTGTTCTTCAAACCTGTATCAGTAAAAAGCATTATAAAAACCTAAAAGTGAAATAGTGGAACTATCTAAAAATATTCTCATGCGATTGTAAACACCACCCATGTACCCATACTGGATTGAATATGTAACCTCAACCTTCTTCACCCATTAGGGAAGGGAATGCCATTGGAACCAAACAACCCTATTTATATTTTCATGCTTTAATCTTTAGATGAATTTAAAGATAAAGACAGTAAGCAAACAAAAAAACTGATTGATAGCTTACAATTTGCTATGAGTATCACACAGAGCTGACTGCCGCATATCAATAAGACGGATCGAGCCCCTAGAGCTACTGTATGCTAACATATTACAGTGAGTAGGGTGAAACTCTGCTGACGTTATCACCTCTGCACATTTAAATTCAAGCAACATGGATCCAAACATTTAGCTGTAGAAAGCACTTTCGACCACATTAGCATAAACTATGAATGAAATATGTTGACTGCATAACCAGCATATACAAAATCCAACACAACAGCTGAGAAACGAATAGTTGATGAGAAGGCTTCACCCTGGAAAAGGAGAAATATTAAGAGAGAGAAGGGAGGGGGGGGGGGGGGGGGGGGGCGCACAACCTGATGGAAAATTTTAAATACCAAAGAAGACACCAGAAACAATGCTGATTTGTCTATCTGTATAGGATGTTCTCTTTAACTTCCAAATCCTTTGGCAACAGCTAAACTAGGAATGATAAAAGATCCAATCAATCATGTAACAGCCATTCAGGATGCCATGAGTTTTACCGGTCAGATCTTCCATATTTGCGGGCTTCACATCAACGATATTGAAACTTTGATTGCTAATTTCTAAGTTCCAAAGGTTTATTCGCAAATCATCCGCTGAGATAAAAGTTTCACCATCACTACAAAAGAAAAAAGAATGAATACTAAGTGATCAGTTACTTCCATGAACATGATTGCTAAAGGATTACCCTCCATTTCCAGAGATAATAATCAGGCATCACCAGCACCATGCATATTGGTATAGAAGAAGATGCCAAGTTAGGGATTAACCCATTTTCTTCTAAACAGTGTCTTATGGATATATTTCCCTCAGCTTCACATGCCATGCTAGGAAAAAGTTAATCAAAATGAATAAGTTGCATCCTAATTGATGAGGAACACACAAAATTTGAAGCAAGCATATTCAATTTAAGAACACAACCAAAAAAGTCATCATGAATATGCAAGACAAAAGATCATGCTATAAAAACAGAAGTTAAGAAGAAAAAGTTAAAAAGAATGTATTCTACCAGTAAGTAAATTGCACCTGTTATTTGAAATAGAATTTATATGATAGTCATGTGCATGAGCATAGATTCTTCGACATTTAGCCGCAAGGTTTGTCTCATTATTGTTCGCCTGATTGTCACAACAGTGCCAAGTGTTAAAGAGGCAAAACATATACAATTTTAACAAAGATTTCAGTTAATGTCAGTTCAATGCTTAAAGCCTGCCAATAATGGCATACTCAATAGTGGGTAAACAATATTATTTCTTAACTCCAAAACCATATGGTGCTAGGAAATAAGTTAATCAGCTTGAATACAACTACCACAGGCAGACGCAAGGACAGGACACCCCCAGCTGTGAGTGAAGTATTGATGCTTGAATAACTGAAGGGGTTCCCATTACATCCTCCATTCTCCATGCACGGTTTGGAGCTTGTTGATGTACTTGAACAAACAACCGGGCCATTTCCTATAGCTCCCGAAAGATCTACGTTCAAGTCACATACTTTCTTGACCTTCTTCTCTTGGACCTGCCCAACATTAAATCACAGCAGCAGAAACGCCAATGATAAGGCTGGTATAGGAAGTTCCAAATCATTTTTTAAATATCGTTAATCATTTCAAGGAAAAATATTCTAGCTAGGTTGTTGTACCAGCTAGTGCTGCAAGCTCTTACCACACTATTATATCCATGCTTTGAGAAATGGAAAGGGGAAGCGTTCAAAAGGCAGGGCTCCTAGCTGTCCCACGAGATATTAGGAATAATTAAAATGTCCATTATTAAATGGTAGCTTTGTTGAAGTTATTTACAGAATAGGAAGCTTTTATACTCCTTTTTCTTCCCTTTGGATAATAAAGGTACTTAGATATATTTTCAGATTTTATAGCAAAATGACAATTTTCTCTCCAATCAGATATTTTTGGCATAAAGTATCCAGCAAAATGTTGTTCTTAATACTCAATACATGCCTTGTTATATTTCTACATGGGCCCTCACCTAGCAGGAACTAACCATAGCGTCATAACCTTAAAGGAAATATCTTCTGAAAACCTTCGTGTCTCATATCTTTCTAGATGATTTTTTTTTTTTTTTTTGATAAGTTATATATCAATCTAAATGATTACCATCTTGATTACGATTAGATGATCAAATAGTCGTACACAATGTCTCATGAAATGTTCCAGCTATGTTTTGAGCCCATAAGATGGCACAAGGATGCCACATTTGTAGCTTGTTTAGACATGAAGCCTCCTCCTTGGATGCCTAACACCCCGATAGAATCAAGCAAACAGCCTTTTTAGTGCATGACCAATTGCACACGGTTTCATTTTTTCTATAGTCAATAGTACTTTCATAATTTTGTAATTGCAGTTCATGGACAATAGTTGTGGACCTAGAGTTGTATTTTATGAATAGGCGAGTATTACTTAAGTTATGGACTTTATGTGCGGGATAATCTTCTCCAACATGGTTTATCTACTAGTCATTTCTTGTCCAAGTAGGGGAAGTTGAGATCTAGATTATATGCGCGTGCCTTTATACTCAAATAATATATGGAAGGAAGATTGGATTCGTAATTTGGCAAGTTATTTTCATTCGAATGACATGAAAGAAGTTACAAAATATTTCTCCAACACCAAAACTCAAGGGGGCAGCAAGAGTAGTGAATTCAGAAATAAAAACTGGGCAAGCAGTATGTATTTGGAGATAATAAAATATGAGAAGAGATCAAGTAAGCCACAATCCGCAAAAGCATCCTCTTTGAAAGCCTGAGACTAAGGAAAAACCAAGCAAAAAACCTTTTTGATCCAACGAGTGTCCATGGTAATTAATTAGATCTGTAGTATTTATTTTTATTTTTATTTCAGTTTATCTAGTGTCAAAAGTAATTTTTAAATGCTGTAATTGCTAGTTGTGGGTCATAGTTGTTTGCCCGGGGTTTATTTTATTAATATGTGAGTGAGTCTCATATAGATTGCAAAGTTAATGGGTGGATTTTAATCCAATCCAATTAGGACTTTGTTTACTAGTCAAAGGTCGAGTTCAGATTCTATTAGGAAAAGTTCAGACCGGGAGTCTAGTTAAGTGTACCTTTATCCTCAAATAATCCAGAGTTAATTAACAAAACTGGACATAATAGATTTATGGAAGGCTTGTATGCAAGCATTTCTTAGTCCTCTTTGCCTTCTCGGGTACTGTTCAAGAGTGCTGTTCACAAACAGAGAGCAGATTCAATCTCAGCTGTTTATGACCTCCTTTGTAAACCTAAATTAAGCCCTTTCCTTCATCTTAGCAGAACCCATTTTATAAGTAAGATTTTATTCAAACTCAAAAAAGGTGCAAACCAAGTACACGGGTACACCTAAACAGCAAAAGGAAAAAAGACAAAGAAAGTCCTAAAAACCAGGGATAGATGCAAAAATATAAGCAAATGCCCAAGTATACAGGACAACCAAAGATAAAGGCTTTTGAGGAAAAATGCCTTAAGTTCTCCCAACGAATTCTCCCAATTTTCCAAGCTCTGATAATTTATTTCTCTCCAAATACACCACATTAAGCAAGACCTAACCAATTTCCACAAGGCCCCTATCAAATCCCTTAAATCCTGCATATAATCCCTAGCCTTTATCCATCACTCAACCAAATAGACAAACCCAATAAGAAATAAAATTCAGCACCCGAGAATTATTACCCCTTTTTTCTAAAATCCAAAATCCTAGACACTCATATTCACTTGACCAAAGCCCAACACAAGCACACATAGATTCCCTAAATGTGTGCTACGTTAAATATAGGAGTATTTGTGATTTGCGGAGAAGTGGCAGTATATACTATTGCAATTCATATCAAGATCCTTTCATCTAGAACCAAAAAGTTCAAAATTTTCAAAAGTGCCTTTTCCTACCTTCCAAAATTTTATCGTTTTATCATTGGTGGAGAGAAGAAACAGAGCACCGTTAGCTGTCTGGCACCATCTGATCTTGTTGATTTTCTCCTCAATTTCCAAGCTCTTAAGATAGTCGAACTGAATATAGAAAGATAAATAAGGAAGCACTAATTATAAAATCCACATTCTAGTAAGGAGGAATAGATAAATATAAATGAAAAATATTCATAAGAATACTGTGGAAGCAATACCTCAGGTTCATGGCTCTGAAACTCAGTTTTATAGCGGAACTCAGGATGCCTACTGATTGAATAATCCATCCTCTCTAGATCCATGCGATTTCCACCGTGCTACATATTTTATGTATGTATCATAGACTATTATAAGATTGCCACAAGAAGAAAAAAAAAAGCATATGGGAAAATACTCCGAAACAAAATATTCAACAAAACAAAAACAAAAAGCAATTCCTGAACTCACATCCTTTGTATCAGTTCTCTCAAATAAAACCACCCGCCCCCCACGATCTCCGGTAGCTAAGTGGTTCCCAGTTCTATCAAATTCAATAGCAGAAATGATATCAACTGCAAATAGAACAGTCACCAATCAAGCAGGTCAAATCAGTAACACACTAAAACACGACAGTCATATGAGGAAATATAAGAATAACGTACTCAAGCAAAGTCATCAAGTGAAAGAGCCTTATGAGACATAATACATTATTTTGGGGGGGGGGGGGGGGGGGGGGGGGGGGTGGTGTGTTGGGGTTAAAAAGAACTCCCATTCCAATTAATTCTGCGTCCCATTGCTTTTAAGAAACAGAGTAACATATGGGTTAAAAAACATATGAATCGTCTTGTTGAGCTAATATCCACTATCACCAAACTTCACACTCAAAGCGAATGTAAGAAACTAAAAACTTTGGGGCATAACTAACATACCCAGGACACTCATCAAGTTTGACAATGTAACACCAATTACCCCCAATACTCGGTCGCTTCTAGTCTTTTAGTTAGACACATAAATTCTTTTAACAACGGTAAATTTCATTCAAGGGGAAAAAGATACAATCCAAGTACACGAAGCATACAACAGGGAACACCCAACCATTGAGACGAAGAAAAATAACACAATTCCATAAGAAACCAAATTAGCAACAATGAACTTTCAACAATGACTTGCCATAAGCAACCGAATTTTTGTTTTTTATCGGTTTTTCCATGAGCAACCAAATTAGTGACGCAAATGGATTTTTTGGTCGTTTAGCTGCTAATCTTCCCACCATAGTAAAAACAAGAGCACATAATAACTCTCACCCAAACTACATTAGTTCCCACCACGTATAAAAGGCTAAACCACAAGCAGTTCGGATACAATGACAACAAACTATTAAATCCAATCCTCAAACTAAAAACCCACTCTATCTATAAAACTCGCATATCACAACTTCAGCAATGAATGCACAAATCTAGCTCACCAAAAAGTAATATCACTATTAATTAGTAAATCGATGAAATAACTGCACATAAAGAAACTATAAGAATAAATGAAAATAAATTGATATTTTTTAAAACAGGAATTGGAAAAGCGAACCTTCCTGAACTTCTTCCCCGGCCGCCCGTTCGCCGAAAACCTGCGAGAATTTCCACTCCAGCTGCTGGGGCGCCCCCGCCGCCGTTCCCTCGCCTCGGCCGAGCATATCTCTCTCTTTCCCTCTCTCTCTTGTTCCTTGTTTATTTTTTCCTTATAGGGATCAAATTGACAGTGAAATCAGCAAGAAAACACTCAACTCAAATGCATAAATCAGTCGATCTGAGACTCAGCTTTTACAGGAATCTCTCGGATTCAGGAAATGCAGTCCTGCCCTTCATCGTCGTCCTCCCCCACCTTACATATACGGAATCAAAAGACGACGAAGCTTCACCTTCAGTCTGTCTTTGTCTCTCTCTACCCGAAGCTCAATCTCTGTGTCTCCGAGAGAGGAAACTCGATGAGATTTCTCACGCACAGACACATACACTCTCTCTCTCACTCTTATTACTATTTTTCCTTTTTTTCTCTCCTTTTGGGTGATGACTGACGAAAATGAGAAGGGAAGAGAACGATAGAGCAGTGAAAACGTCGTCGTTTTTGAGGAGGCTTTTGGCTTTAAGCCTAACCTCTATAATCTCTAATATTATTATCCTTGTCCGTGATACCGCTTTAACCCGTACAGTAAAAGGGTTTATCTTCTATCATCTCATCTCATCATTATAAATTTTTTAAATTTTCACATAAAATATAATAAATAATTTAATTTTTTCAAATCTTAAAATAATAATAATATTATAAAAATATTTTTTATTCTAAAAAATATAATGTGCCGATTGAGATAAAATAAGTTAATATGAAAATTGAATAAAATATTGTTATAATATTATTATTATTTTCTAATTTGAAATTTTTGAATTATTTATTATATTTTATGTGAAAAATTAAAAAAATTATAATGATGAGATGCAATAAAATGAAACATTTCTTATATCCAAATAGGGCCTAAAAATTATATCAACTAGATTATTTTATAGAAAAATGATCCGCATACAACTTCTTTTATAATTTTTTACCCAGCTCTATTTTAAATAAGAAATATTTTTATAAAAAAAATAATACAGTTATAAAGAGGCTTAACAAAAATAAATTTATAAATTAATATAATTTTATATAATATATTAAATTAATTTTATAATAAATATAATTTTATAATCTAACGTATTATATCAAATTATCTTAAATTTTTTTTTTCTCATTCTTCACAATTTAGGCTTAATTGTGGGGCCATTTTTTTCCTATCATTCTTCACAATTAAGGTTTAAATGTGAGGCTGAAGGAGAAGGTTAGACAGATGGAATGGAATAGGAGAATAGAAAAGTAAGTTCTAGAGATTGGAAAGTGATGTGAAGTAGATGAAAATGACATGTTTTTTGGCCCTACCATCTCAGCTTTTTATGGACGAGGGAGGCTTTGAAGTGAGCTTTGGCGTAGATTACAATGATGCTCTGTACTTATTTAAATCCAAGATTGCAATGTTTTCAAAAGGGGTCATGACATTTTTTTATGGGCGTGTTTGCTTCCCAATTACTCTTTATTTATTTATTTATTTATTTATATTAATGTTTTAGTGGCTGTCAGACATCATCAGTGCTTTAGGAGTGATTTAAATTCAGATATGAGTTGAGATGGGTTAAGATGATTTGTGAATAGTAGAATAAAAATTGTATTATTTATTATATTTTGTGTAGAAATTTAAAAAAGTTATTTTGAAATTTGAAAAAGTTAAATTGTTTATTATATTTTGTGTAAAAATTTTAGAAAGTTGTAATGATGAGATGAGATGAGTTGAAGTGGATTGAGATGGATTACGAATGCAAACGAGGCCTTAGTGATTGAATGAATACACATTCTTTTCTTTTTCTTTATCAAATATGTGTTACAAAAGGAGTGGAACATGAACTTTTGTTTTCAATATTGTTATTTTTTTTTGTTTTGGCAGTGTGAAAATGATTATTGAGGGAGTTTTATAGTAGATATAAAATGATGTAAGGTCCAGTCCCATTGTCGCCAAAAAAAAAGAAAAAAAAAGGGGAAAGAAGATACAAAAGAGATAAAGTTAAGAGAAATTGACTAACACAAAAAAATGGTAAAAGCGACATAAATTAAGTGAAACTCGACTATTTCAAAAAAATAGAAGAAGTCTTATATAGAAGGAATGAACCACTACAAACTTAGGGATCTACACTCTCTTGTGACTCTCTCCAGAATGACATCTTGTCAACCTTATGTTTTTATTATATTGAGGTGCATGAGGTTACGAGAAATTATAAAATCACTAAATATAGATGATTTCACCCTCAAACGAACTGCAGGCATAGACTTTTGTACCAATCACATAAATTTACGTCTCTTTCTTTATTTACATTTCATATGCTTTATTTAGTATTTTATTCATGGATGAACACTTAAGCACTATATCAACACCCAAGCCTCATAATGGGCATTCGATTGTATTGTTGGACTCCAATTTCGTTGAAAAATTGTGCCTATGAAATATATATCACGTTATTGTAGAATTTTATAGAGCAAATATGAACAAAAATTTGGCAGAGTTTCAACAATGTGATGACACTTTCGTTAGAGTATTTTTCACACAAGTTGGTGATGGACAAATGGGGGATTCAAGTGTGTTGATTGTGCACAAATGGTCTCTATTTATAAGCCATGAGGTATTGGCTGGCAAGTGGCACAAATATTGGTAAGTGACATAACCTTTTTACTAGGGTTGTGTCTCTTGACACTTCCTCAACCATCATCTCTCATGGGAACAATCACCATGTAGAGGGTGTCATTTTAAAGGGTACATCATTTAGTGATCACACCCCTTAGAATTATATCTCTCACTTGATCACACAAAACGGTGATGAGCCAGTTAAATATTTTTACATTGGTACTAATATAAGTTTTACACTATTCAACTATCATCTGCAGACTCCTGCAAATCAGCTTCAGAGCATAACAAGCCTCTACATACGTACGTTTTTGCCATTACTTTATCTGACTGTACTATCCACCATATGTGCTCCCGTTGACCACATATAAAGGATGACTTCATTTTACTAAAAAAAAATTAGTGAACGGCATCAATTCTCCTTGATTGGATCAATAATCAATATCTCTGTCACAATTGACGATTTCAGCCGAATACATAACACATGTATCGACCTGTACTGAATTTTCGTTAAACACTTCATGTAAAGGCTATTTCTAAGGTTTTTCCTAATCACCTTATCAGCGACTTTACAAATGATAAATCAATTATCAATTTTTGAAGAAATTTCAACGGATACAGTAATCTGAAAAAATAAATACAATTTTGAGGCGTGTATAACACTATCTTTAATGTGATAATTTATCTCATTTGAAAGAGTTTGTTATCGGGTTGCAAGCAATTCACCTCTAGGATACAATAAAGTTACCAATTGCAGATATCAATTATGAAATTTTTCCTTCTTAGTTCCTTTATAAAATTGTGTGAGTGACTGAAAATATAGGAGAATGGAATATTAAAATTCATGGGTCTCGTTCTATATTTATAAAGAATGCAGTGACATTATGTAAAAGATCACAACTCTTAACTTATGACTTTTCAATTGTCAGTTACTAGTTTAAAGGTCATGATATTTTGCTTAAAGACCAAGAGGCATTCCTATCCAAGTGGTCAGGTGCCTCCCTTGGTCTCAAGGGTCCAGCTCGAGACATCTTTACTACTGAACAAATGCATTTCCTCGAGAGTTATAATTATTTCTTATCCTATATAACATTTATGTGATATAAAAACGACTTACGTTAAACTCCGAAAGAGGTAGTCACGTTAACTTCCAAACTGACTAGTTAAACTTAATTTCATATCTAATATGTATGCTTGAAAGCAACAAGGACTGATCATGGGACAAACAATGCAAAGGTATAAAGAGTGATGATAAGGAAATTTGATGGTCCAAGTAGTGGAAGTGAGATGGATAATCCAGTTCCAATGAAGATACAGAAGATCTATGGGTTGCAAAGTGCAAAGTGCAGGCTGCAGCCTATCTCCTTGCTTTATGGGTTCTGCTATCTTTCTTGTGATATAAGATCCGGCTTGCCTCCCGTTTGAAAAATAATAGGACATCTTCTGTGTGAATCCAATAGCTACTGTTGCAGTTGGCAAGCCAAGTTCCTTAATTTTCTCTATTTTCTTTTCCTCCACTCTGGTACTCATTTTGATGATCAAACCAAAACCATACTACAATGCTTTATATATCTCAAAGTCCAACCATGTTGAGAACAAACTGCCACCTTAATTCGGAGAGCCACATGTTGTTTTATTCTTTTTTTAATTTTTGTCAAAATTTTACTAAAAATAAATTTAAAGAGACCAACAAGAATGTCCTCACAATTATTGTGTTATTATTTATTATAAATATTAAAAAATATAAAATATAAATATCTTTGATACTAGTTACTATGTTTAATGGATAAATAGACGGTTTTGTTAATTACTAGCGTATTTAATGGGTAAATAAATGATTTTATTTTATTTTTATTTTGTGTGAAAAATTTATAGTTGATGAAATATGTTGGGCACATAATAGAGTAGCCGTTGGACTTTATAACAAGAGATTTCCTGTTATTCTTGCAACAGGAGGCAAGCCAGATCCTGTGATATATATATATATATATATATATATATATATATATATGTACTTCTAGATCAGATAAGAGAAATAAAAATCTATGCATTTTTTCCTAAGAATTTCGTTTGCTAAGAATTTTTTCTAATTCCTTTATTAACAACTTCATATGAAGTAGTTTCTGAGATTCTTCTTTCTTCCAACCTCATTTTTATATCAGTTGAGGGAGGACATTTTTTGAGTTGATTGTGGACTATATTTGTAACCGTTATGTGACTCGATTGAGTCGATTTATCGCACGGTATTCATCTGCCATAAGCGAGAAATTATTACCAACATTACGGGTGACCATCTTCTTCTATCAAATATAGAAAATAAAAAAGAAACTCAAGTTGGTTCAGTTTCTAAATTTTGGACAAGCCCATTTTAGTTTTAGCCATGATGTGTTGCTGGAAAGATATGGGCCTTCCATTCTGTACATTTTGGAGGAGAGGAGGAAATGGAGAACCTTATATGGACTTGGAACAACACACGGCTGAAACCTTAATTTGCATGTGTTTGTTATTAGCTGTTAGTACAGAGTACATGCCCCAAAAATATACAAAATGAAAGAGACCTTATCCCAACAATGTATCTGCACCATACCCAAGACAGAGATCTTTCAAATAAGTATATTTTATTATTTTTTTTAAAACGATTACGCAGCAGTTGAACAATTCACAATTATAAATATTTTTTCTTCTTTCAAATAGTATAAGTTTTTTAAATCTAATATATTTTTTAATCGGGCATTATATTTTACCTAATTTAAAATATATAATCAATGGTATAACTAAATCTTAATCATTTAATTTAAAAATAAAAAAGCATTTTCTCAGTATGAATTTGAGCCATAATTTAACACTAATCTCGACGTCGATAACAAAATAATATCAAGTCAGATTAAAAGTAATGGAAGTTCTTCTACTCGTCTCTATTTCACATACATGTTAAAAGAATAAAAATAAAAATATAATATAAAAATAATGAATATAATTTTTAAAATAATGGATATGAGTGTCGGCACATGTCCACAACATCACGTTTAAGAGGTTGAAATTCTTGAGCTCTTCATCCATTCATGGAAGATACCTTCCATAAATGATATTTTTTTTTAATGCATAAATTATGGGTATTTATTGTCCGCACATAGACACTTAATTAATCACGTGTAACTCATGGGACTTAGCTCCCCCATCATTTGTCGGTCCAATGTCTTCGAAACCACAAATTAAAAGATGTGAAGTTATGAGTTTAACTCACTTTTTATTCTTTTCACTCTTCTTTTCCCTCTAATTATTTTTCAAATAATGCGAAATATAATTATGTAAGTTTAGCATATTTTTTTTCTTTTAAAAATAAATTTATTATTAAAAAAATAAATTTTATGTGAATTATAAATGATGTGTTTCACATCACCAATTATTTAGATGATTTGCAACAGATAAGAGGATAATACTAGGCGACTAGATCAGCTCCAATGCTTAAATTAAAGAGATGTAATCTCAATATAAATATATAAGTAAAAATATATTATTTATTACCTTTAGGTATTATTTATAAAGATGTTGAATACATAGATATATATTAATTATCTCTTAATAAGTGGATGAGATAACTATTTGATCTATCGGAGTTATCATATTACACGGTTAAGACCATGAATTCAATGAACTCCTAATCTTGGACCTATAGGAGAACCTGTCCTCTAGTCATAGGTTAATTGCCAAGAGACCTAATCATTCCTTTCATGAATATTAAATTTATGTATTTTTTTTAAAGAAAATACACAAGACTTCCCTATCCTAAAAATACAAATATATTTCTCTAATTTTTCGGGTTAAGACTTGAGACGCAAAATTATTGCTTCCAAGTAAAAAAGTCACGTGAAAAAAATGTAAAAAAGTCACGTATGTGAGTGGTTAAATAAATATATATATATACTAGTAAGGGCAAACACGTGCAATGCACGTGTGCCTAGTTGCAAAAACATGAAAAATATTTTTAAAAATAGAAATTTCTTGTAAAAACATGTAATAAGAAATTGAGAGAAAATAACCTAATAATAAAATAATATACATGCCAAAATAAAGTAACACACATCAATCGTAGTAATATACATGCCAAAATAAAATTAGCTAATCATATATCTCAACTATACATCTCAAAATAAAGTAATATATGCATCAACCATAGTAATATATACATCCAAAAAATGTTCACGTTCAAAAGGAAGAAAGCTGTGTTTATGAATTTGAAGGTCTTTTGTTATGCAAGCAGCAGTAATACTTCAAAGCGTCTATTCCAATTGTTGCATCAATGACTTTGCCACATTGGCAGTTGCAGCACTAACGGCAGTTGCAGAAAGGTGGAGTTTGAGCAATGGCGTCAATTCTGGCGAAAAATGTGGTGTTTTGCCACCTTTGTCAACAAAAAATCTACATTGTTAAAGTTCTAGATTTAAAAAGAAAAAAAGCATTATACAATATTCTAACAAGTAAGTAAACGGTTCATACATAAAAACAACAACAACAAAAATGTAAAAACATGCAATCTTATAGTCAGTTTCTTACCAAGTCGGGCGAGTCTGTTGACCCACCTAGGAATGGGTTTTCTTATCAATTTGGTACACACGTCATTGTAGAAATGGTTGCAGTTTTTCGTGATAAGATAGTAAGTATTTCCACAGTACCCTTCAGCTAATTTCTCCATAAAGGCATGGACCTCCTTGGGACCTAGATCAGTTCTTCCTATCAATATCGATTTCCTGAATGTGAAACCAGGACAACGCTTAGGTTCCACTTCAAAAACCCCTGAAGTTCCATGATCGTGTGCTCCAAATGCATATTCAACATCATGAACTGTACCAAAATTAACAAGAAAATCCCACAACCATCGAAAAAGTAAAAATCTAGAACTGCTTAGGATTTGATGGAGTTAACAAATAAGGATATCTACTACAGGATTAGAAAAAAAAAAAAAAAGCATATCTATTACAGAATTTAATTCCCTCATTTACCATTTATTTGGCTGCCGAAAATTAAGGGTCACAAAATAGTTTCATCCATGATTTTCTTGTTTGCTAGAATATTAAGAAACTCGAGCCAACCCAAATAAAGCCACATAGTTAGATATATTTATTTAATTAAAGTTTTTCTTTTCCTCACTTTCCAAACAAAGAAATAATCATGCATACAACACAATTACTTTTCTTTGGAATATATCACTCCTTACTCGATCCTACAAAAAAAAAACTAAAGACGCATGCATATTAATAAAAATCTCCACGGTAAATTCATCAATTTCTAAGCATCCAGAAGAAAAAAAAAATCTGGGTTTCCATCACTCAGCTCCTAAACAAACAGACTACAGATCTGAACTTGAACCCAAGAAGAAAAATGCAACAAAACATGGAATAATAGACATCTTATGACAGCCCCAAGTTCAATTAGCCGTTAAAAAGCTAGCTTTTCATTTCTCTCATTCATCTTCCTTTACTATCTTAGCACCAAAAATCCTAAAAAACGTTTAAAATAAATAAACGACCCATGATTTAAAAAAAGAAAATAAACAGATAAATATAATATAGCCCATGCTATAAAAAAAATCTCACCTTGCACGCCGGAATGGTAGACCCCAAGGCCGAGCTAGTATGCGTAGCCATTAATCGACGTCAGATCGTAAACATTGAGATAAGCTGGACAATAGACTCCAGCTTTGAATAGTTTGATGTTACATGAAGAGAACCAGAAGATTTGGTGGTGATAAAACAGGGTATATTGAAACTATCTCCTGCAAGTAAAAAAGATTCAATATCATGGAAAGAAAACATCATAATCCCATTGCGGAATCACAAACCAAAGTACTTCCAATTTTGGAGATTAACTTCTTAACATACAAAGGCAATATACACAACCGCAAGAGATCAAAAAATCCTGCTAGTGAAAACTGATTATCAAGTGGGTCCAACTCTAAAGTTAGTCTCATTTTGCTTTGCTTTACACATGAGCAGGACCATATAATGAGGTGCACTATTATTGAAATATTGGTTTTTTCAAACTTTTCCAAGTTCAACAATCTGGATTGCTATACTTTGCTAAAATTTTCCCACATTCCTATAAGAGCATTATGATTGAAATTCTTCATGTGCATTTGTTGAGTGCAAGAAAAGTAATCCCTATTCAAGGATTCTACAAAAAGTCCTTACACAATACTTTAAAAACTCCCTATATCAATCCCACGAACAAAAAATCCGCTAGATAAACTAAATATATTAGAAAATCATAAACACAAATAATAAAAAGATGCAAATATAAATACAAAAGACAAATATGAAATCATATAAGCAACTTCATATTTAAACAAATTGAGAAAGTTAAGAGATACCAACAACAACAAGAAGCTCAAATGGAAAAGCAAGGAACCAGAGGCTGGATCTGTTGCAGACGGTGGTTGGCAGCTCGATGGATCTTTCTTACGGTGACAGCACGGAGGCTACGCAGAAATCGACAGAGAGCTGCTGCTAGCTCCTTCAAGAATAACTGCAAGGAAAAAAAAAACGGAACCCACAACGAACAGAAAAACAAAAAGAAAAAAAAATCCAAACTTGGCTTTCGGATTCACACCGTCTCGACGAGAGAAAGAACAATACAATGCAAGAAAAATACAACAAACAGAAGAAGTGAATAAAAATTTCAAAATAGATCTTCAAATCAAGAAGCAACAAACGCAGTGGTTTGAGAACCCCACGCGTTTTCTTTAACAGCGTGTCGGCGCAACGCGCCGCTCCAATTGGCTCCCAATTCTATCGACCGCAAGATCGGCGGGTGAGGCTTCTCCTGGTGGTACGCGTGTCGGAAGATGGTCACCGGAGAAGCTCGAAACGGCTACTCCTTTATTCGGCAAAAAACGTGAAAAAAAAAAAAAAAAAAAAACAAACAAACGAGACCACCGGAGACGATGAAGGGCCTGTGAGAAGAAGGAGGAGAGGAAGAGGAAGAAGGAGCCGAAGCTCTCCTTCCCCCGTTCGGGCGAGCGAGTTTTTAGAGAGAGATGTTTAGTTTCCAGAGAAGGAACTTTCTAGAGAAGGCTGGGTTTGAGAGAGGCATTTTCGAATGGACCATAAAAACGCGGATTGCTACGTTTTAACACCGTTTGATAGTCACTTAACGGAAAACAAGAATTTCCGTTAAGCTCCGTTAAATAGCCACTTATATATATAGAAGATATATATATTTAAAGAGAAAAAAAAAACTTAAATGAGTAAAGCAAAGCAACGTTGTCAGCTTGAGGTCATGTTGAGGTCATGTTCTTGGTGTTCTCAAGAACAGTACTATTCTTTGGAACATTTTCCAAAACTTTGTTAGTGTACGCATTTTGTAAAGAAAAAATAATAATTTCAAAGCACTTTATGTAAAAAGTTAAAAGAAAAAAAAAACTCGTAACTTAAAAAACAAAACAAAACAAAACACAAAATGATAAATAGGAGGGAGTTTCAACTTTCAACCGCCACGGCCAATTATGGAGAGGGATTTGCTAACAGCCTAACATTACTCGCTATTTACCTTTACACCTTAGAGAATTTTTAATGGATTAATTAAAAATTAAATTTATTGAATATTTAGTCATTAAAGAATAACAAAGGATCACAATAGATTAACTAAATTTTAAATAATTAAAATTTAACTATAGTTACATTCAAAATAATTTTCAAATTTGAATGTTCTTGTTCAGAGGCCAAATTTTTATTTTATGAATTATTTTTCTCTCCAACAAACCAACATATCCAATTTTTAAAAATGTTTGTTGAATGGATGCTCTCTTCAACTGGACAGATTCATAGATACTCTATCCAAATTTGATAAAAAAAATATAGTTGGAAGGGAATGATAAAAATTAGTAAAATATAATAAATTAAATTAAATTAATAATTAAAAATTAAAGATTTTTTTAATTATTAATTACTCATTCCTATATAATGAATAAATAGATAATCCAATATAAAAATTTAATGTGAATATCCAAAACCAAATTCATTTTATGTTATTTTATTGTTATATAATGAAAAAATAATTATTTCAATATGGAGATTTATATAAATGGAATAGCTAAACGTTAAATTCATCTTATATTTATAAAAAATATATTTTAACTTCAGTTAATTCATTAAGAGTGCTCTTATTCTTGATAATTTTTTTTTTTTTTTTTTTTTATATAATATGAGGTATGAGAATAAATAGTCTTATTGAAAAAAATTATTCTTATGAATAACAGGCCTAGAAGGAAGAAGCGATAATCATCATGAGCCTACGATGAGCGTTGCCTCCTCACATGTGATGGCTGTCTTTGGCTATTTACAAACAGTTTTATTATTATTTATAAATTATTTATTATTATTTTATAAATAATTTTAGATCATTTCACTATCAAAATTAACCTAAGAGCTTAATTAGAGGGAAGATCTCTCTCCTCTTATAAGGTGACTATAAACCACATTAAAGGAGTAGAACTCCACCTGGGAGGCGACCACACAAGTAGTCATGGTGGTCATGGTGGAGTGATAGATCTTAACTCCCTTCTCAAGCAGGTTGTAGTGGATATGAGATTGTCTCGTTTAGTTATGCAGATGAGATATTTTATTAAAAATTAAATAAAATATTATTATAATATAATTTTTATTTTGAAATTCAAAAAAATTAAATTATTTATTATATTTTGTGTGAAAGTTTGAGAAAATTATAATGATTCTATAAGGTGAGATAGTTTGATTTTGTGTAACTAAACCACCTAGGGTCCATTTTTGAAAACATGTTTGTTCTCGGGTATTCTCAAATATTTTTTTTCAAACATTACTAAAATACAAAATATTTTCTAATTTCAAATCTTCAACTTTTCATTTAATCATTATATAATCATTACAACTTTTTAAAACTTTCAAACAAAATACAAAATCCTATACACATTTTTCAAAATTGTAAACAAAAATAATATTAAAAAAATATATTCAAACAATTTTGTAACTTTATAATATTTTTATTCAAATTTTTTTCTCTTATCTTCTAAAATCCAATAAAACATCATAACAACTATTTCACTAGTACTAAAAAATTATGTCACAACTATTCACATATACTCTAAAATATTCTTAGGTGAGGTTTAGATAGTCAGTTGAGATGAGATGAGTTAAAATGAAAATTACAAGTTAAATAAAATATTATTATTATTTTAGAATTTAACAAGATTGAATTGCTTATTATATTTATGTAAAAATTTAGAAAAATTATAATTATTAGATGAGATGAGATGAATAAATTTATATCAATTCTAAATCCAAACTGACCTTAGTTTCCAAACAGTACTTATTGTTATCGCAGGCTGCAAATGTCCCCTACACTCATTTATTTTGAAAATTCATCATTTTAAGTTATTTATTAGTATTATTCATTTTATTTAATAAAAAAAATTCCACAGATAATTATTAAAAGCTCCCTATTATGATGAGGTGGTCAATTAAGAACAGCTCCTTTTATTTATTTTTTATTTTTTAAATATAGTTAATCTATATATAAATATCTATTTTATATATATATATATATTTGTGAAACAAATATGAGTCAAGATTGTTTAGAGCTTTTGTCCAATATTTTTTAGAAAATTTTGTCGGATTTTAAGACATAATTAAGTTAGTTCAATAATATTAACTTAATATATTATTCAGATAATCTAAGCAAATAACAATAAATGCTGAACATAAAATTACAAGTATATGAGATTCTGAAAACATTAAGTTCCGTTTAGATAGTGAGATGAGATGAGATGAAATGAAATAAATTTAGATAAAAATTAAAAATTAAATAAAATATTATTATAATATTATTTTTTAATAATATTATTATTTTGAGATTTAAAAAAGTTGAATTGTTTATTATATTTTGTGTAAAAATTTAAGAAAATTATAATGATGAGATAAGATAAAACTGTTGAATTAATTATTATATTTTATGTAAAAATTTAAAAAATTTATAATGATGAGATGAAATAAAATCGTTTATATATCCAAACTGAACTTAATGGGTGACATTTGGCACAGTTTTTGGTGGACCAAAGAAAAAAAAATTTTTGGGTAATTATGAGGGGTCGGATTGCACTGAAATTATTTGGATGGTTACCAAACTTTTATTCTTTTCGAAATTTTATGAAAAACACATAATTTTTATGAGAAATATTATTTATCATCTCTATATTACACATCAATACATGATTTATTAATTTTATTATTTTATTTAAATATTTATATTTAAATAAAATGATAAAAATAATAAATCACATTTTAGTGTGTGGGTGTAAGAGATAATAAATAGAATATTTTAATTTTTATTATTCAAAATAACATATGAAGTAGACAAAAAAGAAACAAATTAAAGGTTGCATAGAAAAATTTTATTCACAAGTTGACGTGAGTAACACACCTACTAAAATATTTACTTGATTTGAAAAATAAAATTTAAATTTTAAATTTTACAAGTAACGTAGATAGTATGTTTTAACATATATAATAGAAAATAAATTTTATACATAAATTACTATTCATTTTCACATTTCGTACTTATAAATTTTTTTTTATAGAGTGTGAAGATCTTTTTTACAAAATGTAAGATGTGCGATAATGAATAATAACGGATAAGAGGAATTTTTCATAATAGAATACTTCAAAATAATTACGGGCATTAAAGGAAGAAAGTTAGATGTGATGGTGAAACTAATGGGCAGTTTATGCTGTTTTTTCTCGTGTTGTTTTTAGTCAATTGCTGTTGGAAAATCATTTTCTTATTTTGTTTTTAAATTTTTTTTTTATTCAGTTCAAAGACTCGAAAGAAACCTTTTTGTTAATGTCTGGTGAATGCTAAAGACAGATACCAACTTAAGAGGAAAGTGATATATTGCGTAATTAATTTATGCATTAATGGACCCCATCTTACTCTTTTATTTTTATTTTATTTTATTTTCTTAGAGCAAAGGACCCCATCTTGACTATAGAACATAATTTCTCAACTACAGAAACCTGTGGTCGAATGCCAGTTAGCATCTTTTAAAAGATCCTTCACAAAAAATTATATACCAAATAAATATAATTTTAAAATAATATATATATGAATTAGATTTTATTATATTCCGTACATTTTTTAAAAAGAATTATATAAATTTAAGGAATTATTAATTATATATACATGTCTATCATTTAATTCGATAAAATGATCGTTTCTAAGCACAAAATGATGGAAGGAATCGAACAAAAAGCAAGTATTCTTTAGAACTTTAGGATGTAATAAAATCCCAATAAAATGATTAGGATTATTATTAAAATAATTATATATGCATAATCATTTTTACTATATAATCATATTTTAAAATAAAAATATTTATGTAAATTGACGTTCGCTTTATAAAATATTTTATAAAAATACCTCTAATATAAAATTAAAGAATTGTAAAAAGGATTGTGCATCTATCATTTTCTTTATTTTATTATTATGATTATAATTTATAATAACATTAATAAATATGATATTTTCTTGAAAGGTAACAATTAATGTTAGATTATTCTTTTAATATCATTATTTTTTGAGAATCAGATTTATAATATTTATTCTAGAAGTGTTTTGAAAGTTTAATTTAGCAGCAAATCAAATTTGATTAATGATTTAATTAAATAAGGGAAATTATATTTACAGTCTTGAATGAGAGATTGCGTGTACAGTCTTATTAATAAATAAGGATAAAAAAAAAAAATCATCTTTAAAAAAATATTATTATAATTTTAAAATTTTTTGTATAAGCTTTTATGAGCACTTCTTATATGGGGTATGTAGATTAACTCATTAAATAAAATGAAAGAAAAAAATAGAAAAGAAAAAGAGGAAAGGGAAATAAATAATAGGAGAAGAAAAAAGAAAGAAATTAAAGAGAGAGGGAGAAGTTGAATGCATGGAAATTAAACAAACGCGTCGTTGTCGTGTCTGGGGGCCACAAGGGTAATATAGTATTTGAACAAAAACTGTCGGTCTCGCTAACTGTGGTTAATGTTTTAACCAGACACCCGGGTCGCAGAATTACGTGCCCGACCGCTCGTGAGCATTCTGTCAGAGCGTCGGTGACTCGGAGCGACCCGTGTGAGTTAACCACGAGTTAGTTTTTAAAATAGGAGATAGAGAGGAGGGAGACTGGTATATAAATGCCATGGAGGCCTAAGCCGAAGCCAAATACCCTCTGCAAATTGAGAGAGAGAGAGAGAGAGAGAGAGAGAGAGATGGGTGATTCGAGCGACTCTGTATCAGTGGATATGGAGGGGATCTCTTTCGGCGGAAGGGTAACCTGCATTCTTCTCTTATCTTTGCATCTATTATTTAATGTGCGCAATGCTTTGTTTGGTTGCTTAGAAATGTAGTACACTGAAAAAAATTAAAAGACCAGTCTCTCCTCCCAACTAAGCATGCTGCAAACATCTGACCAACTTGATGTTCTTTTGAACAAGTTTTAGTTTGGCATTGAATAACAGAGTAATAATCTATTCATTTTGGTTTCTCTTGCCATGATTGTTATATTCTCTCTTTCTCTATAGTCGGTTAATTCATTGTGTTTTCAAGGAAAAATCCGATGATATGCTTGGAAAAATTGTCAGCATTAAAGTTGCTCCTGGTTGTTGACTGCAAATGTTGCTGTTAGGATTTAGTATTAGATTGGTTTCATTTGTTTTTGTATTTTTTTTTTATAAGTTTGTTTTTGTATTTTAAATCGAGCGAAGCTTTACTGTAGTGCCAACAAAACTGGACCTTGCTGTGTCTTTGATTCTAAGGTTGGGAATTCACAAATAGGATGGCAGGAATGGATATTGGGTCTTGAGGAGTTTATTTGCCTATTTAATTTGCTCGGTTCTGAATATGAATGAAACTGTTATGCGCCCATTGAAATATGTCTTGCAGGAGCACCGTATAGAAACTTCTCTTGGTTCTGTGTCTGTTGCTGTGTATGGAGACCCGGACAAGCCAGCTCTTGTCACTTATCCAGATTTAGCTCTAAATCGTGAGTAAATTTAACTTAATTTTTTACAAAGTTTTTTCCGTTCATGTGGATTCGAATTTTAGACCGTCATGTATGCGGGATGTCCAACACTGCATCTTCCTCACCAAGCCCATTAATTTATGGTATATCGATAGATATACTTAGTAATTTCCAATGCTTTTATGTTGATTTTTGGTATATATAGTTTTTTTTTTTTCACTTATCAGTATGGAGAACATGATCAAATTGTCCAAAATTTTGGGAAATATGAGTAACATAAGCATGAATTGCTGGAAACTTGCATCGTCCAGAATTTTTTGTAAATGATAGACTGCCAAATTATTTCAGCTTTAAGTTGCGTAGTTCTGTGGGACAATGAATGTCTTGTAACGAAATGTCAGAAATATGTTTGCTTTCCCTCAACTCTCATCAAAATACATGTGGTCTTCATGCATGGCCATAGTTTAAATTTGAATCCACACCGTGCATGTTTTAGGGTACGAAAAATGAAAATATGCATCATATGTTTCTTTTTCTTATCAGTAAAACAAGGATTTTATTGATAACATGTTTCTTGATTTGTTCCATCAAGAAATTAAGAAGTCAGATGATACTATAAACCTATTTCACCATGCTACCAAGCTCTAACTTATCTTTTGGCTGTATGTGATTGATCAGATGTGTCCTGCTTTCAAGGATTATTCTTTTGTCCAGAAGCATGTTCCTTGCTGCTCCACAATTTTTGCATATATCATATTAGTCCTCCAGGGCATGAGGTTTGTAACTTACTATTTGACATATTTTGGTAATGTTTGATTTTCATATCTGCATTGCATTACTATGTTATTTATTAAATGCAATAATTAACATAATTTATTTCTTCAAGAGCTGTTGCAGTTGGGAGCTGCTGAAATCAGCCCCGAAAAGCCTTTGCTTTCCACTGATGATTTAGCAGATCAGATTGTCGAGGTTCTCGATTTCTTTGGGTAATTTTGTTTCACTTGATTCGTATCTGTTCTCTTTTTAAGCATTGGCTAATCAGGAACTCTCCCTAGGGTTCTCATTTGCCTCATATAGTTTCAGTTTGTATGACTATCCTAGTTTATGTTGGTGGCTAGTAATGCTTATGTAGTTGTCTGAAAAGATGTGATATGACATTTCAAATGTTTATAAAAAAAGATCTCATTTATGTTGTTTTATTCTTTCATCATGATCTGTATATAATTAAGGGAAATGACTGATCTCTCTCTCTCTCTCTCTCGCCCAGACTTGGTGCTGTGATGTGTATGGGGGTTACAGCAGGAGCTTATGTCCTGACCCTATTTGCTGTAAGTTGTCTCCCATGGCACAGCACACATGTTTTGTTTGCGACTTTTAGGTTCTGTTTTGGACACTTGAAAGTCAAATGACCGAACTATCACTCTTGATGACAGATGAAATACAGACAACGTGTTCTTGGATTGATACTCATCTCTCCTCTATGCAAAGCACCCTCTTGGACAGAATGGTTGTATAATAAGGTTCTTTTTCTGAAACTTTTTGCTAATTATTTGGGTTGGAGAATCTTATTCTTATACGAGATTTAATATAATCTGTAGGTGATGTCAAACTTACTCTACTTTTATGGCATGTGTGGAGTGGTGACTGAGTTATTGCTTAAGAGGTACTTCAGCAAGGTATGCCTGTGCTTAAGTTTCCTCCATTGATCTTCATGTTTTGAGACTTTGGTCGGTAGATAACTGGATTTTAAATAATGGTGGCAGGAAGTTCATGGCAGTGCTCAAATATCAGAGTCAGATATAGTTCAGACATGTAGAAGAGTCAGTCCTCCAACTTAACCCATCTTTCCTTTCTTTTTTCTTTTAATAATCTATTTATTAATTGAAAGATGAGTGATAATTGTGGTAAAAGGCTGAGCACTTTGTCTGACTTCCATGACATTATGTTTCCTTCAACAGTCTTTGGAGGAGAGGCAGAGTTCAAATGTTTGGCGGTTTCTGGAAGCAATCAATGGGTAAATCCTGTTTTTAAGATAGTTTTGCTTTACTTTCCATAGTAAGGGTAAAATCCCTGGAATTTAGTACATAGGGCATGAATGTCTAATTTGAAATCCTTCTATGGTTGAGTGCAACCCTAGGGTGCATCCTCACATATTGTTTTATGGAAGAGGACGGGACCGTGCATCCTCAAATATTAATATGCAGACTTTATCACCCATATAATTTATCTTAAATTCTTTATATATCATAACTGATCAGTGTGAGGATTTGCCATCCTCTAGAAAATGTGCTGTTGATTATGTGTGCATTGATTGTTTACTACTTTATAGATGACTGTCTTCCATGGTGTGGGTTACGTTGCCCTTGTGTTTTTATAATTGAAGTCCCACATTGAAAAAACGTGATTCACACACATGCTAGTGCCTAGAGATTTGGAGTAACTCTATTTTTTATGTCTAGCAGGAGACCTGACATTACGGAGGGATTGAGAAAACTACAATGCCGTTCTCTAATTTTTGTTGGGGATAACTCTCCATTTCACTCAGAGGCTCTCCACATGACTTCCAATCTAGATAGGCGATACAGTGCATTAGTTGAGGTATGCAACAGCTCTATCCCATCCTGTTTTATGTTCATATATGGCTAGCGTGAGAATGAGCTTTATTTACTGGGGGTGTGGGGAACAAACATACAGGTTCAGGCATGTGGGTCAATGGTAACAGAGGAGCAGCCTCATGCCATGTTGATACCATTGGAGTACTTCCTCATGGGATACGGCTTGTATAGACCATCTCAATCAAGTGTCAGCCCGAGGAGCCCCTTGAGTCCGTCTTGCATTGCTCCGGAGCTTCTTTCACCTGAAAGTATGGGCCTGAAGTTGAAACCTATAAAAACACGAATTTCTCTGCAAGTATGAAATTAGAAAGATCAAAAGGAGTGGAGGAAATAATTTTTTGTAGTCTATTATATCATAGGGGTTTGCATTTTCTCTTTTTGTTATTTGGGGTTGATAAGTGAGAGGGTAACCATGTTGTTGTATAGATAGAGGTCAAGAAAAGGAAAGATGTACTGTGGAGGGGTGGGGATAGAAAGAAAGCATATATTTTCATTCTTTAATTTGTAGCCATCACTGTTATAAGTTGAGGTAGGCTTGAGCTATAAGCTAAGCTGTCTGTAAATCCTCAAATAATTCTTCATCAACGAGACAAACGAATGATAATAATCACAATAATAAGCCTTGGATATGGTGGCTATGCTTTTCTGATGTTTTAAATATGTCTTATTCTTCTTTGATTTCTCAATGACTATTATTTTGTTGGTAGTGGAGGAATTCTTTTTAGATAATATGCCGAGTTGCTAGACTCTTTTTTTTATGGGAATTTAGGTTGGCTGATAAGTAAGTGGAAGATTTAGTGGGTTTACACTTGTATTCTATGTCTGCCTCTTTTCTCTACGTAGTTGGTAAAAAGCTTTCTGTAGATACATGCATAAACAATGATTAGGACCCTTTTGTGGCAATTAAGTTGGAAAGCAATAGATGAGTAAGGAGTTGTTTCAGCTTTTATCGACCATAGTCACATCACGTGGGTCCAAGAAGCTACTTAAGTCGTGATATTGATAATGATAAGATCAAGAAGCGTATGTGATCATACATTGTTTAGAAATAAAAATTTCTTTGTAATGTTTCAACGAGACATTAGCTGTAAAAATTTTTTTTTTATCAGTTACTATTTATTACTTTACACTATATCTTATAAAAAATACTTTCACACTTTGTAAAAAATCCTCCTACATCTTATAAAAAAAATTGTAGGTATGAAGTGTGAGAGTGAATAGTATTGATGAGTAGAATTCCTTTTGATTGTATCATTGTATATTCTTTTTAGAGTATAGACATATATGATTTGCTCATTCCATTAAGGCATTACAAATATTATCAGAACTTATCTCAACGGTATGTGATAAGGGTATGTGACGTATGAGATCTCACATTGTTTAAAAATGAGAAGTTATTGTTCTTTATAATATTTTAATAAAGTTCTAATTATATCATTAATTAGTTGTTTTGAAGTATAGGTTTCGCTATTGGGCAGTCGTAATATAGTTCTTATTTTTAGGCCTTCTATTTCAGTTTCTGATAAAGAAGACGTAGGATCATATCATTGTTATAGCCAGAAAGATACAGGAAAAATGATTGATGTTTATATTGAGCCAACAATCAGAATTCTTTACAACTACTGGGGAACTGGGGGGTACTATTGCTCGAGGCTTCATGGGCAGTGATTGAACTCGTGAGGAACTTGCACTCAACTGCAAGTACCATTCGATCATTACTGCTTCTCACATTGTATTTCTCTTCAATGAAAAATGGGTTTATTAAATCGAGCAATATAGTCTCAAGGTCCTCCCCATCTTTCCACTCATGGACTTTTGCCTTGATGAGGCTTCGGTTGGTGCAAATTATCTCCCAGATAGGGTAATTCTTCCTTGGCATCAGAAAATCTCCTTCTTCAAGCTTCAAACCAGCGCAAAAATCTGCAGTTCCATCTCCAAGATAGATGATCTTTTTCTTTCCCTCAGCAGGAAGAGAAGCTCGGATCCTTTCCATCACTAAACCCTGTTGGAAGATACATTATTATCAGCCAAAAAGCTTTGAGAAACTTGGGTTGTAATAGCAAATATAAAGGAACATATCTTGGCATTGCAGCAATCGAAATTATTGGAGCAATTATACATATAACTATGAAATGAATAAACGCCGCGTAATCTTTTTGAAAAAGAGTGAAGTTCACTATTAAAAAATTAATTTTTTTTCATGTAGTCTCATGTTTTATTCACTTTTTTTAAAGAAATTACGTTAATTCACGGCTGCAAATATTTTGAAAGAGTAAATATAGATCTAGGACAATTTATATCACCTTGCACATGTTGGGAGGACAACTACTGCAGCCATGAGAATGAGAACTGAAATCATGGTATGGTAAGATTCTAAGCCAGCCTTCCTCATCAATAAAACTTGGGTTCGTGTTGATTTCTTTGAAACATTCAATCAAACCATGATGTTTCAAAATCGTGTCGATGAAAAAGGCATTTGCGTCACTGAGTATTCTCAAATCACACCTGCGAATCGTACACAAAATCCTTAACAGAACTCGGAATTCGTAACTACTACAGCATATGTAACACGTATTACTAATACATCAAATTCTCCTCATGTGTATATGTTTGAAATTTGAGTTGAGCAAAGTACGTACCCAGAAGCATGGGCTGATTTAATTGCAGAGATAATCCTGGGGTTCAGTGTTGCACGTTTCAAACACTCTGCAATGTCCTCAATCGTTTTTCCCCGTGAGTGAAGCTCCATCATCATCCTATCCTGAAAATATAGTAATTTTTACAGAGATTATAAACATGGCGAATTTGCAGGGAGAAAAAAAGTTGTAGGACACGAAGAATATATATATATATATATATATATATAATAAATAATGCATGGAATAAACACAAACCATGAGAGAATTCCAAGGCAAGGTAGGGAGGAACTGGGTAAACAACTCGGATATACCCAACTCATCCACAACCCAGTTATCGCTATCGCAGTCGAGAATCGTCTTGTCGAAGTCGAAAACCACCACCACTCCTGCCATTGCTACAACCACCGCTTATGCCTTACGTACCCTTTTTCAGAGAGAGAGAAACTTGGGAATGAAGCTTTTATACGTAAAAGCAATTTGGTTACAGCTTAGCAAGCACCATGGAGGCGGTCATATATATATATATATATATATATATATATATTCGTCTTCTGGTGTCCTAGTAGGACTCGAGCTCCTGGCATGGTGAAAGAAGAAAGTACATTTATATTTATATGCGACAGAGTAGTACTTGATGTTTGAGAAATGCGTGTCCAGTCACGCCTCTATTAATATGCGACAGTTGTACCTGATGAGACGATTCTGGTGTTGGATATACTGTTCGAAGGATATGGAGTTCGTTTGATTGCATTGAGTGTTTTATCTAATTTTATCTTATTATTATAATTTTATTAAATTTTTATATAAAATATAATAAATAATTTAATTTTTTTAAATCTTAAATAATAATAATATTAAAAAATAATATTTTATTTAATTTTTTACTTTTATTTAAAATCATCTCATTTCATTTTTTAATCAAAACGAACCGTGTTATATATAAGTAGAGTAAAATTCTAAATTCTAAGAAAAATTTATAAAACATATATTATATTCATGTGTAAGTTATTAATATATTAAGATTCATGAAACTTTAAATTTTAAAATAAAACAAACAAAATAAATATTGTAAATAAAATAATAAATATATGCGACACCACTCATGTGAAATTATTTATACTCTAGAAAGCAGGTCTAGGGCATCGCTTTGAAAAATGTAAGAAAATATATATAATATATACATAAAACTAATTTTTTCATGATGAATCTAATTTTTTTTCGGAAGTGATGCTTGGAATTTACACATTCTAAAATTATATTTAACATTAATATATATGGTAAGTCTGAAAAATGTACATTAACGTGATCTAATTTATATTAGATTTAATTTATTTTTTATAAATTAAAAGTCATGCAACTGCAATTGTGATTACATTAGCGTTTATTATTCATGAGAAAATTAAATATTAAAATAGTTAATAGGTTTTCTACTTTTTTTAAAAGATCCATTGGTTTTGAATTTTATTATACTAGTTGTTGGGATCCCCAGATGTACGTGACATCCAATAAAACGCGATTGCATATAATCAAAGGGTGGCTGTAGAGCCACGAGTTCTCGCTAGTATATTTTAGATTTTTTTTAGATTATTTTATATATATATATATTTAATACTTTTAAATATTTTTTAAAAAAATAAAAAAAATTATTTCATTAAAAAAATACTTTCTTAATTACTAAACAAAAAGATTTTTAAAAAAAATATTCCACAGGAGGTCCCAGCTCCTACAGAAAGAGCAGCATTGTACTATAATCATCGCCTACCAAACAAAAAAAAATAAAAAAAAAGAGAAAAAATTCAACACATCAACTTCAAAACATAAAGAATGCATTTAGATGTTAAAGTGAGTTGAGTTAAATTGAATTGAGATAATAAAATATTATTAAAATATTATTTTTTAATATTATTATTATTTTAGATTTAAAAAAATTAAATTATTTATTATATTTTATGTTAAAATTTAAAAAAATTATAATAATGAATTGAGATGAACGGATGATCCAAACGAAGCCAAAAACCCCCCACGGTGGCCTGCGAATCATGTCATTGCATTTTGCTATTATCAAAAGATTCAACACATCAACTTTAAAACATAAAAATGATAAAAAGTGTTATATTAATTAAAAATAAATAAATACAAAACAAAAACACAAGAAAAAAAGAACAGAAAAAAAAAATCACTTAGGACTTAAAAAGGAGAGTAGAGACGTCTCTCCTCGTCCTCATCGGAGCAATTGGAGAACCACCCCACCACGGTGGCCTACCAATCATGTCATTGCATGTTTGATTCCAAAATATATGCACAACTTCTTCCTATTCATATAACTTCCACACAATATATAATTTTTTAATTTTTTTCCTTCTATCCAATATTTAATAAATGAATAGAAGAATTGAAATAATTTAAAAAGAATAAACTCGAAAAAAAAATTTTAAAATATTAAAAAAATTAAAAATTTAAAAAAATATAGTGTGCGGAGATTGGGTAACATCAATCGTTTGATTCAGCTGGCCCTCACAAGGTGGTTTTCCAAGGTCTCCTTCCTTCCCCGGCCCCTCCCCCTCTATCCGGGGGACCTAAACCACTTCATCTAAAAATTTTGTATGCTGCAGAGTACTTGAATCTCTTTGAATACTTTTTATACCAATATCCTCAATACAAACCAAAGGGGGACCTTTAACATTTTGAGTAAGCAATGCTTAATGAAGCACATGCACACTCCAGAATGACGGTTTTAGTTTTTAAGATATCTGCTTCACCTTGACTTGGTATTTCTGGAGTCAAGTAATAATGTTTTCAGAAAAACGATTTTTCAGTTTCTGATCTGCAAATTGCGGCAGCTGAGGTTCAAGAGTCTCGAACCACAATTTTCCCTTTTCAATGTCTTTTTGTTCAACTTTTCCCAGTCAGGAAAGAATTATATTCAATTCACAGAGAGAGAGAGAGAGAGAAAAGAAAGTGAGAAAAGATTTCCAACGAATAGAGCCTATGGAGTTTGATGAAGCACTTGGAACCGGCAACTAATGGAAGACAAGAACTCTAAACTCAATGGAAGGAAATCTTGCATTCTGCAGAAAACATGCAAAACAATTCCACGTATAGTACACAGAATTCTGATTCGCCTAAGGCATTCATGCTGGGAAGCATGTGATTAAGAGAAGTGTAATCATTAAAGCCCCCAACACTTTAATAGAGCACTATGTACAGGATCTAGATGCGGTTTGTTTCTTACAGAATGACAAAGAAACTGTCCTCGAAATTTTCTATGTACCTTTTCTTCCTTCAGCTTCATGTGGAATTAAATCTATGGTTGTTGATGCTTATGTGGTTTCTATGATTGGCTTGGGTTCCTTCCTCATCTCGTTGTACCTTTCTTCTGTTCATCTCAGCATACATTTCTTCAATCATTGGTTTCCACAGCCGAACTCGAGCATTGATGAACCAATTGGATACCTGATCATATAATATAAAAATACAGTTCAGAAGAAATAGTCTACAAAAGAAGCAAAATTCTGGTCTCAAAGGAAGAGAGTGAGGGTGCGCGACTTGGTTAAAGAGTTCTTATGCTTGCTCGTTCTATCTTGTTCTGATTTTGAATTCCAAAAATGCAGTTTTGATTGGTTTTTCATAAAAGGAGGAACACAATAAACATTGCACTTGTCATTATTAAAATTTCCAAATATTCTATATCCTTCAATGATCAATCCACTATAATGGAGGCAGGAAGTACCTGGCTTCTAGTCAATCCACTTTTTACTGCAAGTAAATGCTTCTCTGCATCTTTAGGATACCTGAAATTAATCAAACGTGTAAGAGCTCCTTGTATATCAATCCATGTACATATGTGAAATTCACCAAATATATCTCTCTGATAATTGAACAATAATCTATTAACCTTGGGAGCACAAATGTCAAAATGTTATGCACTAAGAGAGCTTACGGATGAAGAAAGTTTTGAAACATCCATGCCCTTAAAACTGAGACAGATCTTTCCGGCAAGCCTCGTTGGGGTCTCCATAACTGATGATCTTTACTTTTTAGCTGCTGTAGAGCCCATTGCTTTTGGATGAAAGAAGTTTCAAAAGATCTTTTCTTCTCTTTCTTGCATGTGCTGTTAAAATGTGCTCCCATTGCAAGGATATAGTTGCTAATCCTTTCTCTCAGGTTTTTATACAAGAAAGACACTGTTTGCAGAGCAAAACGAGCATGTATCTGGGGGTCCAACTCGGTAGCAGCATGAAATGCAGATATAACAGTATGGATCTCATCCACGCATTGGTTGTATTGGTCATCAACCTGAATCTCCACAGAAGTATAGCTATTCAAGACTTATAAGTGCAAAAATATGGCCTAAAACAAAAAATTTACCATTGAAGTTTTAATATTGAAATTTTTAACATTGAAATGGGTAATTGAAGACACATGGTCAACCATTATTGAAATTTCTATTTTGATCCACTACTGTAAGTTACAAGGTCCCTAACCGTGAATGCCAATATGCATGACAAAATCAGAGCACTAATCTATTTCAACCAGGAAAATAATTAATATCAAGACCCAATTAGGTACATGTTGAACTAACTAGTGGAATAAACCAAACCCACATACCACTTGTAGCAGAGTCAGCAGTTGGGTTTTCTTAGCTTCAACAGTCCGTCTTTGCAATGTGAACTCCATTTGAAGCTCCAATCCACCATCTACATCAGGAACTGTGGGAGACATCCATCTTTCAGCAGGGAAACTTGAAGAGAACGGTATATTTGAACCAGCCTCATTCCTAGCAGTTGGATAACTCATATGGTCTAGATTTTCTAGTGAATAGTTTGCAATTTGAGCAAGTATCTCCTGGATTACATGAAGATATCTTGATCCTAGTATTACTTGAGAGAACTCAGGTGATCTGTGAGAGCCAAAACTTACAGAAAGCTCCTTACTGTTGCAAGTCTGTTCAGAACTTAATGTTGTTTCATTCAAGCAATGGCGAGTCACACCAGACATACCCATTTCAGAGCACTGATCCGGGATGTTAATCTCATTGAGAACAGAAGGCTCAGATGTAGCAAGAGTTAACGAGAGCTCATTATTAAAATTGGAGGAACTGTAAGGAGCATTTGCCGTCACATTTCCACTATGTGATGACATCCATCCATCTGGAATGATACTTGCTGTAGATGAATATGGCTGAGGCTCTGCTCTTACTGGGGATTTCCCAACAAGCTCTAGTGGAGTGGGGTACTTGGTATCCCACTTCGTGTTTGCATTACCAAGTACATCTTCATATCCACAGTTCAAAGATGTTGCAAAAGAAGCATTAGAACAGCCATTTGAAGCATAAGTTCCTAAAACATCCAAAGGACAGATTGAAGGGCCAAAATTGCTAAATTGTTTAGATTTTCTTGAAGACTAAATTTTGCAGCCAGGAACGTAGCATGTGAAGCAGCAGAAATAGCTGCTCCTCCAGCTGCTTGGTCTTGAAACTGAGTGTTACCAGTGAGACGTGAATTGCAAAGCGAGGCATCTCTCGCTGCGTTTCTTCCTAGCAATGTAATCAATGCATTAGAATCAACAACCCGCTCAACATTTGGAGTGTGAAGATTAGTATGGAGACCATTCATCGGTTCTTCTTGCAATCCAGAAAGAACTGGAAATCCAATCATTATGTGGTTTTGGTTGTTAAGGTCAAATGAGTTGGGCTGCATGAGTGTGTTTGACGTTGTCCGTGGTTGAAATCCATCTATGACAACAGGACTTTGGCTTCCCATATCTGTTGGAACTATACACAAATTATTCTCCATCATATGGGACACCAAAAATTACAAGGCATCATGCATTGACGGTCTAAGGGCTGCGTAACAGGATTCTTGTGCTTCAAATGTATTTTAGGCCAGCTTTATTTCAAGAACTGCAACCTGACTCCTGGAAAATCCAGTTACTAAAAGTTCAGGGGAGATCAGAACATGCTAATCCTGATTATCTTCACGCTTTCAATTGTTGTCGGTCAAGTAACATTAACCTGGACCAACCTAAAAAATAAAATAAGTTAAAAATCCATTGTAGCGCACACACCATTACAATATTGAGAAAACATATATTATTGTTGCTAGTACGAGGGAGGAAATCACTTCGAACCGCAATCTGAAGGCCTAATTTGTATGAAATTGCAACTTTCTTTTTTCCCTTCATCTTCTTAGCAAACAAACAAGACATAATACAATATCAATATGCAGAGAGGCAACATGTTAAGTTAATTGAAGTTACCAAATATTCAAGGCATAACTAACCATAAAAAGGTGAAGATTCTGTTCGACAATAATCATTCAACACCTGCGGAGGTGGAACAGATATTGATTAAGAAGATGCATACACGAAGGAACTATATATGAATAGCCATAAACAATGGGAACAGAGTGAGCTGGAAGCTCATTACAATTCAATTTGCTTAGAATAGCTCTTTGAGCTCTCTACATCTTTGGACACACTGAAATTTAAACGATGGGTACAACAGGAGATAGAAGCCTAGAAGCAATACCAAGTCAGACCTAAACCATGTTACTCTAACACAACAAAGTAGTACCAAAACAAGCAGTGGAATGAACCTAAAAACCTGCATCAGCATACTAAGTTTTAGAAAACTTTCAAAGTCAGAATTATAGCAGTTAGCACCATTCTGAGTACATTGCATAGAAGGTGGAAGCATACGCCATTAAGCAAAAGGAAACCTGTAAGAACAACCAACCTCCCATTCATATGCAGAGGAACTATCACGCACAGTAAAACACTCACGAAGACTGCAGATTTCTCCACCAAACCTTCCAGAAAGCAAAAGAGTAGTGTCAAGAATTTTCATGCAGGTTCATAGGATCTCCCCAAATTAGACCTCCGAAATCAAACAGTTTGGCACTGCATAGGTTTTCTTTTGGAACCCAAAACAAGTTCCTGCAGTGCAAAGTTCACAAGTAATCGAGCTTTCTCTTTTTCCACAAAACAGTATGAACCAGAAGTCAGAAAGCAGTGGTTTTAGAAAAAATCCTTCGTTTCTTTTTTTATCAAAAAAAGAGGTGGAAAAGCTAAGAAGATCACGGACGTTGTCCAAGCTCAAACCCCAACAAATTAAAGAGCCAATACAAAAAGTGGGTAAATTTCTTTACATGAAGGGGAAAAAAGTGGGTATTCCTTCAAGAACCCAAAACCCGAGAACCTGAAATTTAGAGCCTCAGTGACTCACTCAGACCCCATCAAGAGCCACAATCTTTCCCCTTTCTTTTTCTGTCCACAAAATTTAAAGGTCAAAACAAAAATGGCCAATGGGTCTGGAAAATAGAGGATATCGATACGCAGAACCCATCAAGCGCGAGACTTAAGAGAGTGCCAAAAAGACAAAAAAGGCTTCTTCAGAGAGCTAGGTGGAGATGAAAAAAAATGGATCCATTCATTGAGAGAGGGGGGGGGGGGGGGGGGGGGGGGGGGGGGGACTCGCGTCACGCGAGTAAAAACAAGGGGATAGGGGAAACACATTACTCCTTGGTGCAGTGCCACTCATTTCTGCTGCAGTCTTTAGAGGGCCCATCCCTTCCCTGTCTCTGATCTCCCTTGTCCTCCCCACAACGTCTCATTATATGCTGCTCTGCAATCATCACAATCAAAATATCTGGATTCTCTCTGTTCAAACTTCTGTTCATGCCAGGTCTTCTCAGCCCCATTTTCAGAGACAAAGTGCTTTGCTTTTCACCTATTTTAAGACGAGAAGCTAATGTGATTAGAAAGAAGAGTAAAATCGGGTAAAGTCTCACACTTTCTCTTAAGAATCTTACAGCCCAAGGGTTAAGGCAACGCAACTGTGCAAAGAGATAAAAAGAACACTGTTTTAGCAGTGTACTTTTTTGTGAGAGAGAAGAGTCTGAAATGATGATGCAAGCAAACTCACTAGGTGATGGGAAAATCTAGTGGGATTGGCAAGATCTTTGACAAAATTTATTGTAGCAATTACAAGCCCCATCTACTCCTCTTTTGGGTGGCTGGCATCCTTTGAGCTCGGACTCAGAGTCTGAGTGATCATAATTGTCTCCTCGACCCTAGTGATTATAAATTTATAATCTCTATAAACCTGTAAAACAGAGGAATCGAATGATGTCTTTTATTCCTGGATCATAGTTATATGCTTTAATGTTTTTAAAATGTCTCCTATCTATGGGGATTTTCTGGGATCACTGATGTGATAATTCAATCTTCCCTGCAATTTGGCAGTGATGAGTTTACCATAAAAATATATATAAAAAAAATAGTGATGTTACATAATATATAAGGTAAAAAAAAAAAATCTACATAACTTTTTATTATTTACATAACTTTTAGGCATTACATTTTTTTTAATTTTTATTATTTTTTAATTTTAGCAAATATTTAATATATAAGTAATAAATAAAAGAATTGAATTAATTTAAAAAAAATAAACTCAAAAAAATTAAAAAATATTTTAAAATTTTAAAAAATATGGTCACTAGAGATTGAGAGATTGTGTTGCATTACTCTTTTAAAAAATAGTATAGTTTATTGTTAAGAAATTAATTTCTTTTATATGTATTTTATACATATTTATTTTTTTTAAATAATTACACGATTTTTATATATTTATAAATATCATTTTTTTATAAAAACAAATTACAATTGAACAATAATTAATGCAGCTGAAATAAATAAACACTATAGCAGAACAGTGTGATGTGCAGTCTGTTTTTTTCCGAAATGACATTTTTTTTAAATAATGAAGAAAAATAATTTTCTTCTTGCAAAGTGTAATAACCTCACCTATAACATTAAATTCTGACAAGTGGGTGTTGGTGTGGTGGTCTCTTTGTAACGGATGTGTTAAATAAGTTCACTTTGTCTGGATACTCACGAGCAGTAATTGTAATTCTCAAAAAAAATATAGAAATGTGACGTCAAAATTTATGGTACAAATCATTTCATTTCATTTTATTTTATTATTATAAATTTTTTAAAATTTTATATAAAATATAATAAATAATTTAATTTTTTTAAATTATAAAATAATAATAATATTAAAAAATAAAATTATAATAATATTTTATTCAACTCATCTAAAATCATTCAGAGTGTATTTAGATGTTAAACTGAGTTGAGTTGAGATGATAAAATATTATTAGAATATTATTTATTATTATTATTATTATTATTATTATTTTGAGATTTGAAAAAGTTGAATTATTTATTATATTTTGTATTGAGATTTGAAAAAGTTGTAATGATGAGTTGAGATGAGTTTACTTTCCAAACGAAGCCTCAATCTCATCTCATCTTACTATATAAAAGAGCCATTAATTTTAAGATATATAATTTAAAAAATCATATTTATAGTTTTAGAATATATAAATTTTATATATATATATATATTTTAAAAATATTAAATATAAACTCACAATTTTTTTTTTTTTAATAATAGACCTAAACTTATGTATCCTAAATCATATCTAGCATAGTTTTTTGTTTTTTTATGATAATTTACCAAATATATACTCAAAGTTTACTTTTTGATAGGCCAATAACTGAAACAAAGATCCACAGCTGTTAGATGCTACTAAGAATATAACACTTTTTTGGATGTTAAATGCTTAATCATTCAATGGCTATACCTATAAGCTATATTCCTTCTAAAGATATATAGCCCCCCAAAATAAATTTTTTCACAATCCAAGATGATAATTTTATTTTCAGTTTTTGTCATCTAAATGTACTCTTTTTGCTACTTTTAAAATGATATGATCTTTTTTATTTATTAAAAAATATTGTATCATTAAAATAATTTATATAATATTAGTTTTTAATAATATGATGTCTTATAAAAGAACTACAAGCACATGAATAGCATGGTTTCACCTCTAGATGATGGTGATTAATTGAGCAATTCTCTCTTATGGATATGCCATGAGAAATATAATCTAGATAGAATTTTGTTATACATTAGTCAATATTTACCCCCACACCTTACGCTTAAAAGCTCATTTTTTTTATAAATTATAAAATATGAGGTAGTGAATAGTAACTGATGAAAAGAGTTATTCGATCCCATATTATCAATCTTCCTCCCCCAATAAAACTCAAAATACAAACAATATCCAAATAGTACAATCCTGTGATTATTGATTCCTTTCATGAATAAGGACACAGTCATGTGAACGAGAGTTAAAAGAATATGGCAGGAGTACTTGCATGCCCTAAAAGATTGGAATGAGTCCAAAGGAGTACCAACGTTTTGGTATTTTGACCTTTTATCTTATTATTCACCGAACAGTTATCTGGGCCTAACCTAACCTGATCACGAATTTGGGCCAGTCAGTTGGGTTGTGCAACCTACTACCTAGGCCCATATATACCAAGCAAGGGTTCATTTTAGTTATATTGGAAGTCCAAGTCCAAGTCCCACTTATTATAAAACTTTTCATGATTAAGAATTTCTTTACAAATTTAACCATGAAAACATTGCTAGGTTTTATAAACAAGACTGTAGAAGCAAATGTTATAAATTAATGTGTTTAATACATATTAGATTTACCTAACACTAAGATATAACCGTACCACATCAAACAACATTAATTTATAATTTTTTTAGACTAAGCATTTTTCCAAACCTTATCAGCATAATCTTTTATAGCATACTATCTACATATACGTTATACGTATAGGATTTAGATTTTTTAGAGTGTTTGACTGAATTTTAGAGCCTAAAGTGAAAAGGAATACACACATAAAACAAATCCAACTACAATATAGCTATTGGAGTAAATTTCTCGAGCAACAATAAAATGTGACAAGTCACGTTTATGTGTCCATGATCTCTCATTCTAAACCCTAGATTTGAACTCTTGGAAATATATATTGTATAATATACATACACTATAGATAGATATATGTAACGCCCCGATCCCGGAGGTCCGGAGAGTTAGCTCTTAATATTTAATATTAACTCTAATAATCAATAATAAATAAACAGAGACTCCACAAAGCACTTAACTTATTTGTTTGATCCAAAAATCCGTATCCCTCCGTAGAACTACTAAACAAAACCTCAATAAAATAAATAACATCTTAACAAAATCTCAAATTATTCATAACTTGATGTACCAAAATAACCACTAGAGATAAAACTACTAAATATGATCCTCCAAAATACTTGTACCCTTAGCACTCATTTATTTATGATCATCAGAATTTTCCAATACTTCCCACTCTTGATCTCCAGCTGAATCATAAAAATATCTGAAAAAAAAATGTTATGGAGATAAGGGGTGAGTTATCAACAGCTCAGTAAGCAGAGAACATATACTAGCATGTAAACATGAGTATTTACAAAGTTCGGAATGCAGAACAAAACACTTATTATTTTGAGAATGCAGAGTCAAAATATGTTATAAAAAATATCAGAGCGAAAGTTCAAAAATATTCATAATCAAAATCCCTTTGGCATAGTATAAACTGAAACATCACGTCATATTTTATCATATCAGAACATATACTATGTTTAACCCCCGTGATAGGATTGTGCAAATCCCGGCAGCCAACCGAGCAGAAACAGAATGTGAATCTTCTCCTTATTCATTCTCAGAGCCCCGAGTGTGCACATAGGAAAGACCACGCAGAAAATCACTTTGTTTCCAAAGTGGGTGCACCAAAAACAGAAAAGTTGGTACCAACCTAAACAGAGGCCACAGTTTTACACCCGTGGTAAGGTCAGAACGGAAGAGAAACATAAACAAAATGTTATGCCAGAGGTTTTCAGAAATCACATCATATTATATTAGAGTACATAACATCTTCAGAATAGAACAAAATCAGACTAAAAAAACGTAATTTATGCACAAAATTTCATATTCGCTCTCTTTTGCACAGTTTAGAAACAAAATGTCAAAAATAAGCTCATATATACACCAGTCATGCCAGAAAATACTTTATTCTTAAACAGAATCTCATGAGTAATGCAGAACAAATGACTGAGGTAGTTCAAATTTATTTTCATAACAAAACATGCATATTTTTCAAAAATCAACCTCAGCCCTTTTTATTTTTATGCAGAGTCTAGCATAGGAACTCCGTTTACCTGAATTTTTTTAGCTTTTTAGAATTTTCCTAAAAAATGCCGAACAATAAAATAATCGTCACCTATAATATAATCACGTAATTCCCGTAAATTTCCAATTAAACATGTATGTCAATATTTAAGCCTAAGATGCTAAAATAACTTATTTTAATTCCTCAAAAGCTAAAATTCTCATAATTCCTAAAAAATAACATCACTTTCCAAATTCCTCAATATCCTACTCGATCCCTGACTAAAATATTAAATCCTAACTTATTTACTATTGAAAACAAACTATAAAATTTAATACTAGATACTATAATTATCCCAAAATATTTTAAAATAAACCATAGCTATTTTTTATAGACTAAATCATATCTAAAGTGTTCAAAAATAAAATTACACAGTTATCGTTTACTTTTGAAATAAAACTTTACTTAAGAACAATTTAAATAACTTAGACAAATTTTTTGTACATAAAAGATTTTAGACTATTATAAAAGAAATAAAGCCCACCTATACATATTAAAATTTTTAAAACAGACTAACATAGCTTGTAACTCAATGGATAACACTGCTATTTTCATCATAAAAATATTTTATGCATGACCAACTTTAGGCTAAGCTTCCATGAGACTTTGATATAAGAAAACATGTTCGTGAAATCATAGTCTGTGAGGCAGAGGCTCACCGATAGGAAGTGAAATGTGCGGCGGAGCAATGGGTTGGGCAGTGGACGATAGTGGTCACGGCGGCAGGGCACGGTGAGAGAGAGAGAGAGAGAGAGAGTCTCGTGTGGAAAGAGAAATGGTCTTACTGAGGGTGCTGCGTCGTGCAGCATAGAGAAACCACGACAACAGCTGGGTAACGTGGCAGAGGCTTGCTTTTCAGTGAGTGATAGCGGCCCGGGGCAGTGGTGGCAATGGTTGCACGGTGCAACCCTCCTAGTGGTTGGGTAGCTCATGGAGGAGCCTTACGCAGTGGAGATATTGGCTCTGTTTTGATGAAAAAAAAACAGGGGATGACTTCTCGTGGTTCCTAGTGGTTGGCATCGTGTGTATGGTGCATGTATGATGGTTTACGGTTTCTTGAAGGGTTGGGCAATGACTAGTGGCTTCTGCCATGCAGGGGAAAGACTCGCACAGTGGTGGATTCCGTTCGGCTGAGTGCACACGGGCTTGGATTTTTGTGATGGTCTGAACGTAAAGGGCGACTTGAGGTGTTGTAGGGCAAAGCTTGGAGGCCTCGGTAGCATGAGTTGTTTTCTTGCATGATCACAACAGATTCCTCCATGGACTGATCGTGCGTGGGCTGGGGTGCGAGGCAACCTGCCGTTTGTGGGACATGGTGGTTATAGAAGAAAAACTAAAATATCAAAGGGTGGGAAAACTGGGTTGTGTGTGTGAGTTTGGTGCTGCCTGGACGTGGAGGCGTGGGGGAGTTAACGTGCGGTAGCCCTAGCTTGGGGAAGGAGACGACAAATTTATTTTGGGTTTTCTTCATGCATGAAAGATGTGTATATATGGGTGATTGAAAGACCAAGTTAAAATCCTAGATACGAGAGAAAGCGGCGTGCATGCATAGGGATAAAACCGATGTGAAACTATGTAGAACGTGGAGTATGAAAATAAGGTAACACGGGCTTCGGTTTTATGGTCCATAAAAAAAATGTAGTGAATAAAAAAATAAGTGGGCTCTTTCTTAAATTTTCTTAACTCGTAAAATAGTACTTGAAAAATTTTAACTGAATTTTTCACATATTTAACTCAAAATATGTAAAAAAAATTAGACTTGACACTATGCCCGGGTGTCACATGTTAAAATTAAAAAAAAAAAAACCTCAAAAACAATAATAAGTGGCTGAGGAGATTGACACATGATTTATGAGAGAGATGAGGAGGCTTCAAGGTCACATGTCCTCTTAAGTTACTCACAAGTCACCACCAAAAAAAAAGAAAAAAACAAAACAAAAAAAGCAATCTAGCTAGCTACTTTGTCCTTGCCGTTGAATTAGGGGTTGACATTCAAGCCACACGATAAAATGTTGCATGCACACACAGCTTGCACACTAAGTAATCTATAAGCTGCTCGCCTACTCATGTCTCTCAATAGTCTTCAAATAATCCCAATTCTCACGTTACAATATTACATGTACATGCATATATATATATATATATATATATATATATATATAAGCACATAAGGCTATCGATTGATATATTATATTCATTTCCCATGCAATTAGAACTGATCGATCATATTCCATCAATTAATTTTTTCACTGAAAGAAAATTACTTATTTACAATTTGTTACTTTCAATAAAATGATTATTTTCAACTAAAATGAATATATTTTTGTCGTAAATAGTTATTTTCGTTGTAAAAAATAGTGTTTGTTTGGAGTACACGAAAACTCATTAGAAAAAAAGTTCTCTGTGTTAGACTTATTTTTAAGATTAGCTAGCTAGTTTATACTAAAATATTTAATTAATTATTATGATGACTTACAAGCAAGTTTAAGGGTCATAATCATATGAAAAGATATCTTGAGTGTCATAATGAATGTCTAGTGCTTTTAGTTTAAGCTTGGCCCAAAATCATGATCACTAATGTAAATTAATAATTAGTTCGGTCAAAGATCTAGAAATATAATGACAGTAGTACTAGCCGCAAAGAAACAGACACATTGAGTAGTATACATGATTAAAAACAATGATTGAGGTTTAAAGAATTTTACACATGATCATATATATGTATAACACCATCATTAAGAATGATCTTAAAGCTTCTCGATCGATCTAATATATATATATATATATATATATATATATATAATACTGCTATTTTAATCTCTCTACACTATATAATACTGTTAATTATATGATATAATTTGATTTAAAAAATAAAATTTAAAATTTAAATCTTACAAATCAAATTTTACCATTTAAATGATAGTGTGGATGATATGCTTGATATACGGATGAATTATAGTACTATTGAAATTATATATATATATAGATATATATGAAATTTAATGGGATATACTCTCTATTCTGTTTCTGGTTTGGTCATTTGTCTATTTCTCAGCATTTTATTGAAGAGCAGCTGAAAATATATCTTAAACAATAGCCCCAGAATTACACAATAATGACTGGATCAGAACCCAACAAATTAAACCAAATATACAAACCAATCCAAACTGTCTAACCATTAAAAAAAAAATCCAACTTGCAAAGTTGAAAGAACCATTGCATATACCAACCACTTGATTAAAATTTCAACAAAAAAAAAAAAAAAAATCCAACCCTCCCACCGGCCATTATTGTCCCAAGCAACCATGCATGCACATCAATCTTCATTCATGTCCATGCAGTGAAGCCATGGCAACGACGGCGAGCTTCTGAAGGTTTAATTTCACGACAGTGTCCACAAACATCTTCGTATCCTCGCCGGTGTTTCCCTCCGGTATATCTACAACGTAAGACTCTAAGACAATGGTGTAAGCCTTCCCTTCCTTCTCAAACTCATTCACCGAAGTGACAGACCGATAATTATTCAGCCTATGCTCGCCACCGACAACCCTAAAGCTCAGTATATGCTTCTCGTCGTCCAAAATCTCCAGCCTCTCGGTGCTCGTGGAGGCCGGGAGCCCTGAAACGACGGTGACCTCTCTTATGCTTCCAACGCTGCCATCACCCATCATGTTGCAGCTCTTGATGAAATGCTTGTATTTTGTGGGGTTATCGAAGCTCCGGACGAAAGGCCAGACGGCATGAGATGGAGCATCGATTCTCTGTGTTATTAGGGACGTGCATGTGTTGGGCATGGGCTCGAATTTGTGGTAGTTGCAAATGACGGGCTCGAGCTCGAGGTATTCTTCTGGGGTTAGACCTTGAGGAGGAACTTGGTTAGGATCCATGGCCATGGCAGCAGCACAGAAAAACAGCAAATTTAGCATGCAAGAAGAAGAAGAAGAAGAAAGAAGAAAGAAGATCTCTTTGCTAGCCGTAAAGAGTAAGGCTTTTGGTGGAGGTGTTGTTCATGGAGTAAAGTAGCGAGCAATCAATGGAACACACGAGGGGGGTTTATTAAAATTTGCCTTTGCGATCGAGTACTGTCTCTGTCTTTTGGACACACATGAAGCTAGCCCTTCCCAATTTATTTCTTCAACCCACTTGTCAGTAAAGAGTAGTTGTCCTTTTACTTTAAAGGAAAATGTATTTTGCGTCTAAATTAAGAGAATTAAAGAGGTGGGCAATAAAATAACTACATTGGGAAAATGTACTACGCCTGTGATGATCTTTAGCAACTGTTGTGTATAGCTTGCTCTTATCTTTTAGCTAGGAACCTGACTTGGCCTATATTATTGCTCAAACAGTTGTCTTTGATAATTATCATATGAATTTTGAATGGTCATTCTCTCACCCTTATCAAGTTGCTTGGTTTTGAGTGATATCAGCCATTATATATATAATAGTTCTGACCAAAAGGTCAACCCCATTGATTCATTTGAAACTCAAGTGAATTTGGGGACAAGAACTTGACCAATCTTCCAAATTATTATTCCTTGAAATTAAAGAGTATATATGTCATAGTATCATTGTCCTGCTATTCAATTAATATCAACATCTTGAGTTACGTCTATGTCTTAACATATATAAATGCTGCGAATATCAACTTGATCTTATGATAATTCTTGTTTATTATACGTTAAATTAACCACATTATATGTTTCATTGTAGTTCTGTGCATGATTCAGAGTATCATTTTCTATTTGATCCATTTGAGTTCCATATTCGAAGTTGTGATCACGTCAATTCATTAAAAAGAATCGATTCTATACATTTATTATATACCCAGTGGTGTTATATATATTTGATTTGAATCATATCATTTCGAATCAATCTATATTGATTGATTGCTTCCATTACGTTGTTACTAGCAAATTTAGGTTAATTAGTTATGATCACTTGGTTTAAACTAATTAAATCTCAGCATCGATCGATCTCTTGATTCATAAGTACATGATCTTAATTAAAAGACTAATTTAGATCAGTTTGAAACGTATTGGAGAAGTACAGATAGATTGTGAATATTTTTTAGTCAATTAAAAGTTTCCAAAACCCACACAAACAGGAAATGATCAAGATCATATAATTAATTGCTAGCAATTTCTGATAAGATCATAAGGGATATAGCATGTAGTTGTGAGGATGAAGAACGGGGTAAAGTGGGATTTAAAGGGGAAACGAGGGCCAAAATCTTTAGATGCATGAACATAGATCGGTCGTAGTCGTTGAAAGGCAATTAATTAAGCTGGAGATTCGTGGATCATGTGAGAAGTCTAACTAACAAAACTCCGCGTGAGAGCCAGCCTTTCCATCTCTCTTTCTCTTGTTTAATCAAACTTCAGCACTACTCTGCAATATTATAAATCTATTTACGTTTTGAAAATTTGTCTTGGTGGACGACTAATTTATGATCTTTATGATACTACTTTTCATCTCAGATTTCGTCATCTATCTATAGATCATATCGCACATTTATAGATGACAAAACTGCATTTGTGATCGATTATTTACGACGATAATAACTATTTGCAATGCAAATAGACTCATTTTGATAGAAAGTAATCATTTTCATAAGAAATAATTGATCACAAATAAGCAGTTTTCTTGTAGTGACATTATTCCTAATTTTAATAATAATCTTCATTTTCGGCAGAGGAATATCACATAAAAAAAAGAAATTTGTGGTTACAAAATCCCAAACCAAATTCCAAAAAACTGAAACTATATATACTATCAATATTCTGTACTAAACAAAAAATATGAGGAAAAACAACATTAACAACTATAGTAAAAAAATACTAGTACTACAAATCTAAACTATAATTAGCAGCTAGCAGCAGTACGTAGGTGCTTTATAAAAAATAAGGTGCATACAAAATATTAAAAAAACTATAATCTATGTCTAAATTTTGGCAAACCTGTCAAATCCAATTTTATTAATCTAGGTAGGAAAGACGACAAGAAAAAAAAACTTAAGACTGATCACTTTTAATTAGCACCAGCTCTAGCCAACTGATCAGCAACCGAATTACCTAGATCATACGCTGCTAATTACCATATCAGTCAAGAGACTTGAATCCCCTCATGACTGAATTGATATGTGGCTGATCAGGGATGGTCCAAGTCATGTGTATATATATATATATATATATATATATCAGTGTGACTTAATTTGAAATAATTCAACTATCAACTTTGAATACTTCGGCCGGATTAATTACTTACATATCAACTTTGAATTAAATCCATAATTGGGGTTTCGCATAAAATAAATATAAATTTTGGTTTTGTTGGTATTTTTTAATAAATAGTATTTATCAATAACGTTTATATCTTTAAATTGATTGTATTTAGTGTTTCAGTTGCTCAACTTTAATGGCTCATTATCGTCCGTTTTTCAACCAAACCGTTTGAACTTTAGTTTTATCAATTATTTTCCTACCGGCTCTTTGTTAACGGTCCAGGAGTTTCTACCGTTGTTTTTTACGTTTCATTCTCTCATAATTTGTTGGTATTTAATAGATTTTCCGTTGGAGAGAGTTTGTGTCTTTGATCGTACCGTTTTGGGTTTCAAGCAATTTCATTGCTTTAATCTTTATTATAGACGTTGATGGGCTGCTTGTGTTTTATTTCTTTTTTATTATTGTTTTTGCCCGTTAGTCTTTTTACCTCCTGGGACGTTTATTGTCCATATGGTATAATATGTTCTTTTGATCATTGGGTACGTGTATGTGACTATTAAGAGAAAGTGAGATAAGAAAAATAAGTTTAGTGAATATATATTTTTGAGAGTATTTCTAGATAAAAGAAATGTATTCTTTTGAGTGGAGCTTTGGGCTCAACCACTTGTGCAGAGTAGGCTTGAGTCATATGACGATCAGTTGGGCTGTTGTATTCTGGAGGAGTCAAGTCAAGAGGAGTTCTATTGCACTAGTTAATTTGAGACTTTTTACACTGTAAAGAGCTTGAATATCTTTAAAGAGAGCGATATTTCCATGCCTCAGTCCAAACTGGCTTCGTCTTAAATTTAATTTTATTATATTATTGTGTATTTCACCAACAAATTTTTAATTAGCGTGTTCATGTTTCATTCAATGGCATGCATGGGACTTGAAATTAAAGATTCATATGAGGCAAAACCGTGTGCTGGTATGAACATCAGATCATCAGAGCGAGCCGTACGTGGTCTATTTTGAAACCAATCTGGGACTAGATCAGGATACCAAATAATGTAAGAGTTTTATTTAAACAATGTAAGAGTTTTATTTAAACTCTATATCCCGCACACCCATCTTGATAGAATTTGGAATAACTCAAAATTTATCAATTAATAGATGAGTTATAATGGAATAAGAAAATTCCTAAGAGATAAGATTAACTCTATATCTCCAATCACAGTCAAACACAAATTAAAATTTTAGATTTCTTGATGGGCAAAAGTCTATAAATAGCATTGAGGGGTTAAAGGGTTCTTACCTACAACATTAGAGTGCCTCTAACCATTGGGAGACACTTATGAGACAAAATTGTTAGGGCGATCATTCTCTCATAATTAGGTCAGATTCTTTATCATGGATCGTAGAAAATTCAAGATCCAATTATTAATGTTCATGTTAAAATATTTAACATGTGGTATCAAAGAGTCAAGTTACAGATATTTTATGATCTTGATAAAATAGATAATAAATAAATGGCTATATGATTTTATATGTGCCTTCGTGTCTCTATTGAATTTATAATGTTATGGTCGACTGAAAACACCATGTACTTTCGGTTTGAAAAATAAATTTATGATGGTGACTATTATGTGTTCTGAAGAAATTACAGTGTTGTAAACTTGTATGTGTTTCGGGTTTCTCTCTTTTATTGTATTATGTTTGACTGGGTAAAGGAAGTTGAGGAAGGTGACAAATTGCGAAGTGTTATATGTGTTTTTGATTCTAGCCTTTTGCTTATTTTCTCTCGTTATATTGTGTCTGATGGAGAAATTGAGTTGAGAAATTTGAGTGCATGTATGATGGTGGAGCTACTGTGTGTTGGCAACACGCAGCGTAAGGTGGCCATGTCACCGTGTTGGTGACTCGACGTGTATAGGGGCGGCGCAGAGGGTTTGTAGTCTCGAATGGGCGCTGTCCAGCCGGATTATGTAGCTCGTTGGGGCTGAGGGTTGTCGGTGCAGGGAGGAGGATCAGAATCTCCTCCACGACACCTCAAAGATGGTGGCAGAGGGCTCTAAAGCCCACTCGCAGCGGTGCATGACGATGTTCATTAAAAAAAAAAAGGGAAAGTGAGTCAGCGATGGAAGGAGGATGGAGACATCTTGCTGTCCCTCTCGCCGGCAAAGTCCATGGTTGCTCCAAATAGTGGAAAGGTCAACAGTGAGCGGCGTTGGAAAGGCGAACAGCTTGCAATAGCTTCTGAAGGAAGAAGAAGAAGAAACCCTTCTAACTTGCAAAGGGCCTGGCCCGTGGGCCTTGACCCAGTCCAAGAAAAAAAATGCAAAACATAGAATCGAGCCTGTACACAGAATTGGGCCGGTACAATAGGCCCAACCCAAGGCCATTTTTGACTAGTGGCCTCGTTGATGAACCGGGTTTTCGGGCCTGGTTTACTGGACTCGTCTAGACCCGAACCAGTCAGAATATAATATATTATAATATTATTATTTAATATTATTTAAAAAAAAATCTGAAATTTTATTCTTCTTTTATATACATGTATTAAATTAAATTAAATTTTATATGCATGTTATTATTGTTAAGTAAATGTATTAGATTTTATTAAATTTTCTATACATGTTATTATTGGTATATACATGTATTAAATTAAATTTTATGCATGTTATTATTGTTAAATACATGTATTAAATTTTATTAAATTTTCTATACATGTTATTATTGGTATATACATGTATTAAATTATTGTTAAATACATGTATTAAATTTTATGAAGTTTTCTTTACATGTTATTATTGGTATATACATGTATTAAATTAGATTTTATGCATGTTATTATTGTTAAATACATGCATTAAATTTTATTAAATTTTCTATACATGTTATTATTGGTATATACATGTATTAAATTTTATTTTGTGTATGTTATTATTGTTAAATACATGTATTAAATTTTATGTACATGTTATTATTATTAACTACATGTAAGAATTGTTTATTTTGGCTCTTAATATCATGCCATTTATATTTATTTATCTAATATGAGGTAAATGATTTACATCAAAATTAAAGAAAATATTGGTTGTCCAAATGTACAAGATTTTCTTAATTTTAGTGAAAAATCATTAAACTCCATAGTAAGGTAGATAAAGTTGGAGTGAACAATTTGTGTGTCAAGATCTACTCTCAAAGGAGGATTTTGATGACACTACTAGTTCATCCATTAAATTAAAGTTGAAGTGAACATTTTGTGTGTCAAGACCTACTCCCAAATGAGGGTCTTGATGACACTACTAGTTCATTCATCAAAAGCAAGGTTGGAAAGAACACTTTGCATGCCTGAGTTTACTCTCAAAAGAGAATTATGATGATACAACTAGTCTATCCATATAATTTAATACTGGATGAGTGAATAATTTTGTATGTCAAGATCTACTCCTAAAGGAGGGTCTTTATGACACTACTAGTTCATTCATCAAAGTAAAGTTGGAGTTGAACAATTTGTATGTCAATGTTTACTCCCAAGGAGAATTCTGTTGATACAGCTAGTTCGTCCATATAATTTAAGATTGAAGGGAACACTTTGTATATCAGAGTTTACTCCTAAAGTAGAATTCTGATGATACAACAAGCTCATCTACAAAATTTAATGCTGATGAGAACACTTTGTGTATCAAGATCAACTCTCAAATGAGGGTGTTGATGACACTACTAGTTCATCCATAACTGTTTAAATTCTGATTATTGTTTGTGAGTGTCGAACTCAAAGCATTAATGTGATTAAAATGCTTTTCTTACAGTAAGTATATGAATATCCTTACAAGATTTTCTGTATAGAATTGACTCTAGTGTAGAGAAACATGAGCATGTCAAATTTACAATAAGAGTTGTAGACCCTGGTTTATCCATTTTAAGTCTTAACATCAATTATTATTGAAAATAGTGATCATAAGGGTCAGAAAAATACAAGTTTAAGAATATTGGATTAATTACTACTTATCAAACCAAAGAAATTTCTTAGTTTTGTATAGAATGATTTACTTCAAAGGCATTATTATTTTATTAAAGTAATGAGATATGAAAAAGTTCGTAGCATGATTGTTAGCTAGATACAATTGTTTTTTTTTTTTTTTTTTGCTAATTTGATTGAAAAATCATTTGTTTCTTTTTGGGAAAAGAAGAGAAATGATGGTGATGAAAATATAAGAATTGTGTCAATTAAAGTTTGAAAGAAATAATAACATATAAATGTTTAGGTGCCGTAAGCATGAGACATGATTTGAAGGGAAGGGTAAACTTTTTTCTGTATAAGTTTTGAATCAAATCTTATACATGTTTATACATTCTTTTTAGATTGAACTTGAGCACAAATGTTCATATGTATTTTGTCTGTATAAATTTCAAATTAAACTCTATAAATGTTGATACTTCTTTTAGTGATTGAACTCGAGCACAAATGTTCAAATTTAAATTGTTTCAAAATGCCATTTATGTTTGTTTAATTTTCCATTCCAATAAAATTTTTATTTGTCATGCCTTCATATCAGTGTTGTTGTTAAAAGCTTTTCCTATTCACTCATGAGGCATGTATTGAAATCAAATGAAAAATGATTTATGAAAAATTTTACCATTTGTGGCATAGAATTTGAAACATATTTTGTGACATAAAATGTTGGAGAATATCTCTAAAAAAAGTTATAGAGATTAGTAAATAAAATATTTTCCGCATTTAGATTTTCAAATCTCAAAATGTGTGTTGATTTGTATAAAATGAAAACAAATCAAACATATCAATAAAAGATGATACAAGGAATAGAGAGTTTCTTGAGATAATGCATATAAACGCATGTAAATATTTTCTTTATAATATTTGATAGATATAAGTATTTCATCATTTTCATATATGATTTTCATGGTATGGATGTATCTATCTGCTACATGAGAAGTCTCAAGTCATTAGAAATTATTGAGGTACTTCTCATGAGGAGGAAATGTAGATAGGTAAAAAGGTGAAAATCATCGAATTAGATTGAAGTAGTGAGTGCCAAAAAAAATATTATGAGTCTGGTCATAACCCTGACCTATTTTGTTAACTTCTTGAAAATATATAGTAAAATTATTAAAGACAATGGTATATATCTTAAATTGTGTTCCCAGTAAATAGTCCCAAAGACTTATTTTGAGTTGTGAAACTTGATTTAAGGCATATACATATATGGATAGTTAATCTAAAGTAAGACTTTATAATCCAAATAAAAAAAAGTTGGATCGTATAATAGTTAATAGGTACATTGTTGATTACTCAGTGAGATCCAAATGATTTAGATTGTATTGTCTCTATCCGGAGAAATTGAAATGTCAAATTCTTTATGGTTGACAAAATCAATGAGAGTATAGAAACTAGAGATGCGATTGTTGTGAAATGCATTCTTGTACGTTGAAAATGCTTATAGTTCATTTTATGATTATCTTAATGATAATATGAAACAACAAGCAAATGACCATCTACCTCATTAAAGAAACACCGCTGAAAAATTGGCCATGGAGACACCAGAATAGGTAGACTCATGTGATCTTCGTGTTTTAATTTTTGATTACGTAGTATATTTTCAAAATTTGAATTTGACATAGAAATAAATGAAGGTTCGCATATGTTTTCACAAATTATATAAATAAGTGATTTTATAAAAGATCGATGCATAAAAGAGTGATTGAAATCCATGAATCAATGTAAAGTTTGTAATTTCATCTAATTGTCGAAATGTATAAAAAGTTGAATGTAAATAGGTGTTGGAGATAAAATCTTGACTTTTAAGGCAATGTTGAACGATATAAAATTAGATTTGCAATTAAGGATTTCACTCAGAAATGGGCATTGATCAGACAAATTTTCTATTAAACCTGAAAGAACTCATTAAGGATCACTATAACATTAGTAACTCATTATGGTCTAGAGTTACATCAAAAGGGATGTGAAAGTAATTGTAGAGTGAAAGTCTGAAATTTACAAGTAATGAATAAAATTATTACTTAGAAGAGGTACTAGATTTTTTAAAAAATTGGTATATGAAATTTGATAATACTAATACTGTTTGGAAATTAAGAAAAATATTATTAATGTATATACTCGTAAGTTAGTGAGAGTATATTTGTATTTATGGTCATGCATGTATATGACTTTTGGCAAGTATGAATTATGGTTTGTAGTATGGTATTAAAGTTATGTCTCTAAAGAACTTTAAAAATGAAATTCATGAATGAGACATCATTCGTAATTAGGATTGAATTTTAATATCAAGATGATGACTGTTAAGATTGTCTCAGTATAGTTGCATAGAGTTTTGAAGGATTTTACATGAAAAATTATTGTTCAATAATGTTTTAAAAATAAAATGTGACATGCTCAATATTTTTTAGTGTCCTCGAAATGATTAGGTTGTTAAGGAAATTTTGTATATGATTATTATAATAAATCTGTTGATTGCACAAACCTATATAAGGTTGAATGTTAGTTTTTCAGTTGACATTTTTGGTTGTTGGCAAAGTAATCTAAGGATGTTTGACCCAAAAGTTGTGAAAATAGTGTAAGGTTATTTGCAAGAAATTAAAGACTATATTGTTGCTTTAAGAAGAATTGATACTCTTAAGGTAACTGGATATTCAGATTCTATTTTGTAGGATTACTCTAATGATAGAAAAAAAAATTATGATTATGTATTTTGCTATCTAGAAGAGTTATTTTATGAAAAAATATTAAGCAAACCTCTTACTGTTTCATGTTGAAAAGATGAGTCATATGCTTATACCCATAATGTGAACATATTACAGAGATCATTGATATGCTGAGTATTTTGTTACTGGAAATTGAAAGATATCTATTATGATTGTTTATGTTTTCTTGTCTTTCCACTTTATATGTACATTGAATGTTGTGGATGAATGATGACAAGATAATGTCTATGATACACATGAATTGGAACCTAATGTATTACAGTATTAGCCTTAATTGTTCCAATTAAAAATCATGTCAAATTAAGTTACTGGTGTTGTGGTAAATGAAAGGGAATTTGTCGATCATATAACAGAGGACAGCCATGACTTGCATTGGTAGGTGGTTTGACATTGATATTGCAGAACTTATGAAATGTATTTTGAGCTATGAAGGTTTCAGGAAATAAATTTGTTCAGTATAGTTAGTTTCTTATGATAAATCCATGAACTATTAATATTATTTTATGGGCGTATGAGCTAAATGGGAGGATGTAAGAGTTTTATTTAAACTCTGTGTCCCACACACCCATCTCGATAGAGTTTGGAATAACTCAAAACTTATCAGTTAATAAATGAGTTATAATGAGAAAATAAAACTACTAAGAGATAAGATTAACTCTATATCTTTAATCACAGTCAAACACAAAGTTCTAGATTTCTTGGTGGCTAGAAGTCTATAAATAGTACTGATGGGTTAAAAGTGTTCTTACCTACAATATTTGAGTGCCTCTAGCCATTGGGAGACACTTATGAGACAAAATTGTTAAGATGATCATTCTTTCGTAGTTAGGTCAGATTCTTTATCAATCTGAGATTCAGAAAGATACATTTTCTAACTGTTATTATTTATTATCGTGGATTGTAGAAAATCGAAGATCCAATTATTAATGTTTATGTTAAAATATTTAACAAACAATACTCATGTGGTATGTCAGATCTAGCTAGCTAGGGATTAGAAATCATGTTTCTTCTTATTATGTTTCTGAATATTTGGTTGATTAATCAATTTAACATGTATCTGTTTGTTTATTTTAACATGAAACATGATCTACCAAATAAAAAAAACATAACATGAACTAGCAGAAGTTTGGGCATTTTTACATGCTTGCCACAGTATCCAATATGGATATATATATATATATATTTATATCATATATCACATTAACATGCATGGTAGCAAAGGAAACAGAGTGAAACAATGCTATAATATTACACCAAATCTTGGCAGAAGGCTCTAGGGTTGGGCCTTGGACATGGGTTAAATATTTTCATCAACTAGCATTGTGGTTTTCATGTTTCTGAACTGGTCTCTCTATCGGTGTAGGGGATGCTAGCTAGGCTTAGTCCGGTTTGGGTATAAGAAGTGTTTTATCTCATCTCATTTCATTATTATAAATTTCTCAAATTTTCACACAAAATATAATAAACAATTCAACTTTTTCAAGACTCAAGAGGATGCATGAGAGAGGCTTAAAATAAGTTGAGATGAGTTGAGTTCTTTATAAATAATAGTGAGTTGAGATGGTTGAGTGAGTTTTATGGGGCCCACCTAAAATGAGTTTAGATGTATTTGGATGTTAAGATGAGTATAAATATATTTATGGGAAGTTGAAAAATGTTGTGGGTCCCACTTGTAAAAAGTTGTTGAGTTGAAAAAAGTTATGAGTTTTACGTGTAAAGAGGTTTTGAATTAAGTGTTGTTTAATAATTTGAGAGTTGTGTATTTAAATATTAGGATATGTTTAAAACAAAACCCAACTGAGATGAGCTGAGCTTATTTAAAGATCCAAACGAAGCCTTAATTGCCTAGATCTCGACATTGGAGTGGGCTGCAGTAGTGGTTCCAAGCATTGACATTGGATTCGCCAAATGCCTTTTCATCTTCAAATTTAGCAAATATCATCCATATTTGCTCCACATTGAATTAGTTAAATTTTTTCATCCAAAATATAAGGTACAATAAATTCATTATTCTTTTCAAATGTGAAAAGAATTATAGCAAGTCTAAAAGTATTTTTTTAGATTACTATATTATAGATATAAGATTTTTATTTACATATGAGATTTCACCATCTATATACATATGAGATTATTATATTATAGATTGTTGGATTGTGAAAATGAAAATGAATATGATTGTTAGAGATTATTAAAGATTATGAAAATAAAATAAACAAGTAATTAAAAAAATCTAAAAATAAAAATAAAAATAAAAATAAAAATATTTTATTATTATAGAGAGTGTGATGACTAGTCCAATGTAGACTTCAAGTTTTGAATGATTAGTTAAAAGTAAAAATTCTACATATTAGTTAAAATTTAAAGAATATGATGACCAATCCAATGCTAATGCTCTAAAAACCTGTCTGGTTGGCTGGAATTCAAACTTTTCATAACTCTATGCCTGTCCCTACCTTATATATATTGGCCAATTTCAAATAGTACTTTTTGATTGTGCTCCAAGGGTACCTTCTCTGATCTGTTACCGATATTGGATGGTGTAGAATAGAGATGCTATCCAATTAGTTTTTACTAAATTGGTTGATTTGATTTGAAAAGATATAGATATTATACTAACAATTAATGTGTATATTCAAGATTCTCAAATTATGTGATGTTACATGATTATTTAATATATTTTTGATTGTGCTCCAAGGGTACCTTCTCTGATCTGTTACCAACATTGAATGGTGTAGAATAGAGATGCTATCCAATTATTTTTTACTAAATTGGATGATTTGATTTGAAAAGATATAGATATTATAGTAACAATATAATTAATGTGTATATTCAAGATTCTCAAATTCTGTGATGTTACACGATTATTTAATATCATCATATTCATCTCTACTCTCCTAAATATACCATTTAATTCGAGTGAGAAATTTGAAAGAACTCCAAATATTGATCATGATCGAGTTGTGTGAGTATGAGTAAGTACTGTTAAAAAAAAAAAGGCCTCTCGACGATAGTTTTAATTGAGTGATGATATTCTTAAGGTGTAAAAATATTGTACAATACTTCTTTTGAAAAAAGTGAAACTCATTATAAAAAAATAGATTTCTTTATATTGGTCCTGGATTGCTAACTTTTTAAAAGTTGGCAGAATTCATAGATTCTAAGACTATACAAATTATTTTTCTTTTTAATAAAGTTTTGCCCAAATTCAAGACCCAAGTAGTAAATTCTTATATATGAATATTTATGCAATTTGTTGAGAAATGATATTTAAAATAATTTATAGTGGTTGGTTTGACGAGAAATTATTGGTTTTACATTAACCATTTAAAAGTCAAAGTTTGGTTAGAATTTCTTTTTTTAAATTACATTTAAGAGTCAACGAGATGGTTTTTAGTACATTCCACACTAGCTTGGCTCCAGTTTAGTTTTTTTTTTAATATATATGAAGGGTGGGAATTTCGAATCCAAGTTCTTGGTCTTGTGCCATGATCTGCTCCAAATCCGGCTTTGCTCCGATTCCGATAAAACGGAGCCAGAGTCGGATTTATTTTTAATTTTTCAGTCGGAAGTGTTGCTGGACAGACTCCTACTCTGATCCGATCCGACTTTGCCCTCCAACTCTAAATTCGACTCCAATATTGTTCATATGTTATAAAAAAAATATGTATTTATCTATATATTTATCATATATACTAGTAGAGTTATATAGTTAAATTTAATAATATATTAGTATGAGTTAATTATTATAAAATAATATACTTATACTATAATATAAATAGACTAATTATAGTTCAGTATATGTAAACATCATAGTATCACTACCATACATAATCAAGTATAGAAATAAGTTAGACACTGGTATTTAAATAAGACTAGTATAATAAGTTAATAATACATATACTAATTTACTAAGGTATAATAATATGTAATTAGACACTATAATTAAGTTATAAATAAGTTGGATATTAGTATAATAACATGTAATACTAATGTATAATAACATGTAATTAGACACTATAATATAAGTCTTGTATATAAATAAATTAGACACTAGTATAGAAATAAATAATAAGTCTAGTATAATAAGTTAATAACATATAATACTAATTTACTAAAGTATAATAACATGTAATCAGACACTAGAAATAAGTCTAGTGTAAAAATAAGTTATAAATAAGTTAGACACTAGTATAACATAATAATATGTAATACTATAGTAATTTTTTTTTTTTGATACATTTGGGGGAGGGGGGTTTCGAACTCCAGACCTCCATTTTGGAGTCTGGGGTAATGCCAATCAGACCACAGACCTTTGGCTGTAATACTATAGTATGATGACATGTAATTAGACACTATAGTATAAGTCTAGTATAAACATAAGTTAGATATTAGTATAGAAATAAATTAGCAGTGAATGATTTACTTTTAGTTTTTAATCTTTTGTAAAAATTGAAATTTGAAAGCCCATAATTTTTTTAAATGGGCTAAATATGAAGATTAAAAAAAAAAGCCCAAAGTTGAAAGCTCAAATCTGACTCCGCTCTGACAAGTCGGACTCGGAGTCGGATCGGAGCCTACCCAAGTCGAAGTCAGAGTAGGATTTGGAGATGGATTTAGGACTTCAACTTTGACTCCGACTCTGAATTGGTTAGGGGTGTTACCCCGCCCCGCACCTCGTGGAGTTAGGGTTTCCAACCCCGCTCTGATACCGGGGGGTGAGGTTGAAACCGCACCCTGCCCCGCCCCCTGCTCAACCCAATGACCTCCTATTGCGCAATACAATAGTCATACTTCAAGTTTTTAACAAATTGCATATATCTATATACAATATATTTATATAAATATTAAAAATATAATTTTTTATATTAAATAGGGGAAGGGTGCGGAGCGGGGGTAGGGTGGGGCGCTTGCACACCCACGACTATACGTAGTATTTTTCAACATGAAAACAACTGATCAAGTAGTTTCTCATCAGGAAAGATAGTTTCATTCATGTCCGGCCATGTGATGGTTAGCAACTTATTTATGGTTTATGTATTACTTTTTCTTCAGAAGCCCAAAAGGAGGGAGGATTACCCCTCTAGGTATTACTTTTGCTTTTGTTTTTTGTTTGCTGGGGGAAAAGGAAAGGAAATAGAGAACAGGAAAGAGCTGGTAAAAGAATTGTCATTTAAATTTGCTTTTACATAGAACATGTCTTTGTTTTATGTGAACCAGAGGAGATTCTTGACTGTAAACGAAAAGGGACTCTTCCCTTAGACTTTCGGTCTTTCCTTCTCCCCCATCTCTCTTTACGTCATTTTCAGATTTTGGTTCAATTTTCTAATTTTATATATAATATATATATATATATATATATATATATATATTTATATATATAGCAGAAAGGTGAGGATGAAGATGGTGGCGAGGGTCCAGCAATTAGCAGCTTGGAGATGGCCAATGTTCAAATATATCTTATACGTATCAGTAGAGAACATAGACATCTTTCTTATGCTAGGTTTGGATATAGAAAACGTTTTATTTTATTTCATATATTAATCATTATAATTTTTTTAAATTCTTATACAAAATATAATAAACAATTCAATTTTTTTAAATTTTAAAATAATAATAATATTAAAAAATAATAATATTCTAACAATATTTTATTTAACTTTCAACTTTCATCCTACGTATTCATCTCATCTCAACTCATTATTCAAATCTCTCCAATAACTATACGTTATGAACTTATATATATTGTTCCAAGCCAAACGAACATTCTAATCTAGAAGTCAACCCGATTGGTAGATCGTAACTACCATCCGATAATCTGATGGTTATCGCAATGCCAACAATGGACGTGTTTTAATTAATTATATATTGATGAAAAAAATAAATAAAATTATAATGGAGCATAACTACACATTTTTTTGGTGGTACGTGCTCCGTACAGCTTTCTCTTAGGTTCAAGTACTCTTACTTTCTTTTATGACTTTATAAGCTACTTTCAAGGATAATTAGCATGAATGCATGATATTGCCTTAAAAAGAAAAGTAAAAGTAATATGTATATATATATATATATATATATATATATATATATATTGCAGTTAAATATTTTCTAATTTGTGATGGAATTTTTGTGGTAACACAATCCCCAAAGTGTGGAAATCAAAAAATATTATCGATGCTTGTAGACGTCAGTAAAAAGAATTAATGTCAATTTATTGGGATAAACCATTCCGTTACCGACATTTGGAAGCGTCGATAACACATTCCCAAAATACTTAGAATAAAAAATTGGTTGGTAGCATTTACATAAACTTTGCAATATTTTTTGAGTCCTAATGCTTTATATGATCATGTATTGGCTTTACCTATATATATATATATATATATATATAAAATGATGTATTGGCTTCAGGATACATACAGTACTCGAGCCAAATAATGGGTTCAAGAATTGCATAAACAAGGTGAGGTCATCAAAACTGCTGATCTCAAACATTTCTGAAGTAATTCACTCTTGACATTAAAATCATTTTGGATGATCTAAGACTCACCATGCATGTCTTTTCTTGACTCAGAATATTACACATTCTTAGATTATATAATTTGATAGTTAACTTGAGAGTGGGCTGATGATTACTTGCTGTTATCACAAGTATGTGGCATATTATGAAGACTTATTCCTCGTTTAGAAAAAGCTTCAAATTGAATATTTTACAAAACTAATATTTTCAGCTATTTTTTAGGGTGCTGAGAAACGCATTACCAAACTTTATGGGTTTGCTTATCACCTCACCTCCTGTAAGTCCTCCTCTAGCTTATTTTGGTTTTTCTTTGAAATGTAATTGCTGGTTCTAAGTGCTTGGTTTTGCTCAAGTTGGTAGAACTTGAAGTGGGTTGCTGATAATTAATCCTTATAGTAAAGCTTAATTCTTTTTTTTTTTTTTTTGTGGGGTTTATTGATCCAATGGAAGAGTTATTTGTGGGGAGAAGGGGAAGAATCTGAAGCTCCCAATGTAAGTACCTTAAACAGAGAGAAGTGTTCCTCTAGGAGTCTGACCAATATTTTCTTACTTAGGTGAACTTGACTTTGGTTTGGGCTTCTTGTTTGCATTGGTGCACTGAGGCTAGTTCAAGTAGCCAGGGATATTGCAGAATGATAACATGAACTGTCGGAAGGGCCTATTTGTAGAGACTAAAACTATTATAACAATGATGATAGAATTTATTGCACTTTGATCAACAGATAGAGAAATTAAAAAGGGTATTTAATGAGAGTGGTTAGTAAGTCTTAATGGCTATGGGAAGAGGAAAAGTGTTTACAAATTTATAGATGTTATGTTATATGAACTTGGAAACTATTCATATAATTAATGTTTTTTTTTTTTGTATTGGGATTTTTTTTGTGTAATGTTTGTTTGTTGAAGTACGCTGCTGCAGTTTAGGGATAAAAAATAAAAAATAAAAAATAAAAGAAGAAGAAGAAGAAGAAGAAGAAGAAGAAGAAGAAGAAGAAGAAGGTATGTTGCTGCAGTTAAAAATAGATTGATGTTTCCATGTTGCTGCAGTTTTACAAATAAGAGACAATTCACAGGATCTCATCTTTTTTGCATTACATATCTCCATATTCCTAGATGAGTCAAGTCAATAGGAGTTCTGCTGCACCAGTTAATTTAAGACTTTGTACATCGTAGAAGGCTTGAATCTCCTTAAAAAGAGTGAGATTTCCGTACCTGAGTCAAACTGATTTCATTTGAAAATTAATTTTATTGTAATTTTTATTATATTATTGTGTATTTCACCAAAATACATCCTGATCGGTTAGCCCCACATGGGCGGGCCTTTGTTTAAAGCATGAAGCTTGCCCCATTACCGAAAAGCCTAATCAATACCGAGAGGGCCCAGCCCACTGCCAATACCGACTAGGTAACCACTTAACGGCAATAGAAGATAAGAACGGTTATCATTTGAATTTATTAAGGGATGAACCTTCATATCCAGATTTAAATTCAAATAATGGGTAACCATTATCGCTTAAATAACGAAAACGGTTCAAAAGTTCTATATAAGAGGAGAACCAAGGTATGTAAATCTATATTAAAGATTTACTTCTCAATCATTAACTTCGGCATTAGAAGTGTTCCATCAAACCCTCAAGTCGTCTACTCTTTAATTGCAGGTAATTGTGAGATAGTGATGGTGAAACACGTTCAAAACAAATAGCATCTCCACTCGTAATTACCATAACGTCGTACAGACGCAAAGACAAGTAAGTAGCTATACCTACTTGCATTTGTATTTGTCGACCTCGCCTTCTACTTACTTGCCTTTGTATTTGTAGCAGACCTTCTACACCTACTAATTGCCTGGGTAGCTGCAGGCCTCCATTCGTAATTGTCAACCTAGCTCCATGGGTGAGATAGAAGGCGAGGTCGACAATCCTAGCTATGAATTGAAAAGAAAAACATGGATGCATCCCCTACTACTTTTGTTCAAACCAAGCATGAAACATGCATGAATTTAATATATCCGTCCAAAAACTGGCAGCTTTACTATAATATACACAAGTGGTCCGACATCCCGATCGATATATATAGGACTAGTGGACCATGCACTACTGTTCCATCTCCTGCATGCATTAATTATTAACAGTTTGCTTGCGAAACAAAGCATTAGCGGCTGATCAAGCAGCTAGCTAGCAGTAACGTGGGAAAATACTCAATATTATTCAATATTGCATGTGCTGTAATCTTGCCATGCCAATATATCTTTATTTATGATCTAATTTTGGGGAATCCCAAATAAAATACTTTACAAAAAGAAGTCCAACTAATCATTTAAATGGTTTTTAATTTGAATTTTAATACAATTAATTAATTGATAACATTCATGGTCGCTTTGATGACCCAGTACGTACTTTCAAAGCATGCAGCAGCTAGAGGTACTGGTATTTTGCTAGCTAGCTAGCTAGCTTCGATCCCTCGTCAACAGCCCCCCGGTCCGATCTGTCTCTGATGAGTAGGATGTCTTTGTTTTTACTCCCCCATTAAAAAAACGTGCGCATGTTTACAGCTTTCAGGTACCGGTACCTACCACTGCATGCTTTAACTCAACGGCACCGACTTTACTTCTCACTGAAATTAATTCTTTAATTTAGGTAAAACAGGAAAAAAATAAACATGACAATAATTATTTGGACACCTTTCTTGTATGCATGAGCAGTGAAGGGCATATATCGTGGAGGATCATGATACGGTACGGTTTGGTCGACATGATGATCATCATCTGCTGTAGGCGGCCATGCATGCATGCGCTTGCATATCATGGTATCATGGATATGATACATGCATTCATGTCAGGTACTGATTGGGCTCGCATATATATAGTACTAACCCCATGCATGATATCTGTGCAATCTTTAAACGTATATACATACGTAAGATACTTTCATGAGGCCGGCCCCCTCACACATGCCATCTGTGCGATTTTTGCAATTCGCTAGTTTAATTTGTAATTGAGTAAACAATTGCGACCAACATTTAGCACAGTACTAAAAATCGCTGGAAAGATTCAATCCAGCGATATTATATCTTATTTCTGGCAATTGTTGGCACCGAAAAGACTATTTTTCTTGTAGTGTCAGTTCGATCAAGAGCAAAAGAGCAATCTCTAATTTATCACTTTCTTGCTTTAAAGAGTAGTTTTTGTTTCTCTGAGAGCGAGAATGGCAAGAAAATGCTCATGCTGTGGGGATATGGGTCATAATTTAAGGACTTGCATCACTCATAAAATGAGTCTTACGGGTAATAAGTACTTTAGGCTATTTGGTGTGCAACTTGACCTTTCTTCTTCTTCTTCTTCTTCTTCTGCATCGTCTTCTTTTGTTATGAGGAGGAGTTTTAGCATGGATGGCCTGTCAAATTGGTTTACACCCTCTTCATCATCATCTTCTGACCTTACTACGGACGGAAAATCTCCTCAATGTAATGAATTTATCTCTGATGGCGTCGTCACCACAAGAAATCGGAAAATAAAGAAGGGTGAGCTTCAGTTTGTCACTGTTTGTAGATCTCTCTCTCTCTCTGTGGATCCTAATTTTTTATAGTTTTCATTCCCTTAACGAGTCTTCCTTGTGTTGAATCTCATAAACTATACAGACCCTTATTTTCTACTGAATTGGAACTGTTTCTGATTTATGGTAATTCTTCCTTTAGTACATGATCTAGATCTATGTACATTTTCAGTCTCTCTCTCTCTCTCTCTCTCTCTCTCTCTGTATATATATATATATATATATATATATATATAATATGTGTTCATTATATTATTTTTCTTCGGAACCTTCTAAAAATTCTCCTGTGAATATGTTAGTATGCCCTAAGATGTTTTGAGTAATATCTTCTTCAAGATATGTGCATATAATTATAATTAAAACCCCTTTGTATGGTGAAAATTTGTACGAACACTCTTAATTAGGTGTGCAATATTGGAGTGAGGAGGAGCACCTGGCCTTTCTGGCTGGGCTAGAAAAGCTGGGAAAGGGAAATTGGAGGGGCATCTCTACAAACTTTGTGACAACAAGAACTCCAATACAAGTAGCCAGCCATGCACAAAAACATTTTCTTCGACAGATCAAGACCTGCCCCAACAAAAGAAAGCGCAGTCGACCCAGCCTCTTTGATGTAAATGATGCTTGCATTATATTAAGCTGATCTCACTCTTAGTTTTTTTTGTAATAAATGCAAACTCTAATTAAGTAAATTGACCTAATCATTGTGTTTTCACCTTATTCTGGCAGGTGAGGATGATGCCCAAATTCACTCCTCAAATTCACTCCTCAAGTAGTACTGAAGCTTCTGTTGATCCATTAATGGAGTCTTCATCGAAGATAACAAGTTCTGCAGCGCAGTACTTGACTGCAGCAGTACTGAATCACAGATCAATTAATGGAAGAAATTGGCCATTCTGATCATAATGCATTATTTGAGCCTTCCCACTTCAGGTTTGACAAAGCTAGCTAGCCCATCATGTACTAGTACTCTTGATCAAAGTGCAAAACCTGATCATGATTAAGAACTAATACTTGCAACTCATGTGCACTCCTGATCATGTCTCTGGAAGAAAGTAATTAAATTCTGTTCTCAGGGAAAGTACGTAGTACTGTAAATGGCCGAGCCATGCATAGGGATGACAATATGAAAACTAAGACATTGATTACAAATGATCTATGAAATGCATGCTGCATGGTACACCTGTTTATATATATTGGAATAATCTATGCAGGGCCCATATATGCATGAAATTTTTGAGGTTCCATCACCTACTGGACCTATACATACATACATACATATATATATCTTGGTAAATGACCCCTTTTTTTCCTTTTTAGATAGACTTTATACTCACTTTCCAATAAGATTTGACTGTCAAATAATACGAGGTCATTTATCTTTCATTCATTTCAACGGCCATAATTGAATTAATTAGGATACAAAATGTGAATAATTCTAGTAATTTGAAGGTGCATAGTCATGTGTTTTTCCTTCCCTTCCCCCCCTTTTATTCCCCCCTTCAAGTAATAAAAATGATCGACTATATATTTAAATTGTTCATTCTTTTATTTGGAGAGATTGAATTAATTCTGATTGCTATAATATGTGGTGATGATCATGATCATCAGTTCTTGTAATTTTATTATTGGATATTGGTGGTGTAACTATATAATCTTGGTGGCAATAAGTCTATAATATAATTGATTTAATTATCATCTGAAATGAATTACTCGAACAAATCATTTCAATTGCTTCTGATTTTTTTTCTTTTTAAATATTTTTCTTACTTTTCACTAATTGCATGCGTCTCAAAATCTTTTTTTTCCCATTTAGGTATCAAATGAGTTGTCTTTTTCTTTTCACGAGAATGGCTGAACCTGATCTATCACATGTCAGCATATATATTTTTTCCCCTACATGTAACCAAAGATTAAGATGCGGTTTAGATAGTGAGTTGAGATGGAATTAATTGATATAAAAGTTAAAAATTGAATAAAATATTATTAGAATATTATTTTTTAATATTATACATTTTTTTATCTATCAACTCATCATCTCATCTCATCTCAACTTTTTTTTTTTATATAAAAATATTAATATTTTATTTTTTAATATTATTATTGTTTAGGGAATTAAAAAAGTTGAATTGTTTATTATTTTGTGTGAAAATTTGAAAAAATTGTAATGATGAGATGGAATGAAATGAAACACTTTCACTATTCAAACGAGATCTAAATTTTATTTTCAAATACAAAATACTTTTTAATTTCAAATCTTCAACTTTTTCATCTAATCATTACCTAATGATTATTATCCAAACACAAAAATCAATATAACTTTTACAAACTCCAAAATAAAAATTATATTAAAAAATTATATTCAAACAGTTTTTTAACAGCTTTTTGGGACGTCATTGCAGTTTATTGCTAGCAGAGAGAGAGAGAGAGAGAGGAGTTATTAATTTGGGATGAAATTATTAGGGATGTGTAAATATACACATATATAGGGTAGGAGCAGGATGAGGAGGGGGTTGAGATTTCGAAGGAGAGGCCATGGAAGACAACTAAGGTACAGATCATACCACGAAGAGAGAAGGAAAATGAAAACACTGACGTGGCTACGCCGATTGCAAGCCATTTACACCATGCACTTGCAAGTAGCATTTTTCATATATATATATATGAATTAGTATAGACCCTACAACATTTAATACCGTCGATGGTAGTTTTGCCCGCACTGTTTAATTTATCTGATTCAACGTGCAATACAGACTGAATTCCAGGATCGATCTCAATACATTCATTCATGCATCTCACAATTGTACAATGGATTGGTATGATTTATGTACAAAAGAGCTACGAAATGAGGATTACCACTCGTGACTCGTGTTGTTAACAAACTCCCCATCTTTCATCTTGCATCCACGTACGTCGGATCATCCACGTTTTAATTCCCAACAATTAATTAATTCCTGATTTAATCATGTTTCTTAACACCCAGCTAGCTAGGCTAGTAATCATTGATTAAAAAAACCCAACTTAATAATGGAACAGACATACATTGATTAGTAATATATATACATGATTCAGATCAAATTATAATAACTACATCAAATTAAATCTTGATCCGTGAATGACAATTTTCAGTTTTTAAGTTTACAAAATTGCAATCATAAAAACAATCTCATGGCAATAAAGACACGACTTTTATACATTGAGAATTCCATCTGTACTTGTAATTAATCATCTATGAACAACAATTGCCACAAAAGTTTACAAAATTGAAACTATGTAACAAATGAAAAGAATATGTCTCCACAAATCGGTCATGTGGCAGAGACGACTAAATCACAGATAAAAGTTTTCAGCTGTCAGTCCTTTCGGAAATTAGATTACCTCTTTCCCGATCTAGTCTCACCACCATCCGGTAGTTGCGTGAATGATGGAAAAGCTGTATAGCGAATAGCCGCAATTGACTTCACCGGCAGTAGTGTTGGGAAAGCGAGGGATGTTATATAGTTGGTATGATACTGAAATTCCCTTTCACTTCATATATATGTATGTCATGAATCATGAGGTCCTTGATCGATCAATAAAGTGCGCTGCTTCAGACTTTCGGACCGAAGGTTTTCTCCTTTGAATCCACTCTGAAGTTGAAAGTGGAGAAACGAACAGAAAACTCAAGATCCACTTGGAACAATAAAACTCAAAAAGATGAAACTGCACTTGAAGTGACCTTCTAACTACGATAGTACTGATAGAATGTAAAGAATTGGAACTTCTATTATTGCCAAGCATCTATACACTTACTGTAGACTGGTCATTACCTCCAAGGAACCGTCAGGGGAGAACCACCGTAACAGCACGCCAAGGTGCACTACGGCAGGAATTAGCTTGAAAAGCAGAGGAGTTGTCACCTGTGGAAGTTTCCGTGAATAATCCACTCAGAACAAAAACATGATTGTTATAGAGAAGATCATTACTGCAGCCACGAACACATTTATCCCTGACACATAAGATCGCTTCCCTAGAAAATGTTGACTCCTTAAGTACTCATTTCCGTGAACTCAAAGTTATCATCAATATCAACAAAAACCAAAGGAATATGGATGCTTCATTTTAACACAGGAAGAAAACAGCCTAAACTGTATGAAAAAATCAATTTAAGCTTCTCTAAAAATTTTCCAAGCCCCTTGCAGGGTATGCTCCTCTTGCTCATGTAAGATTTTGTCAAATCAGTACACCCTTATCATTTTATAAGTAAAAATATTCGAAGAAATCAGTATGCACTTATCATTTCAAATCCTCATTTCCTGCAGGATGAGGAAAAACTAAAATATTAACTACATTTCCAGTTTGAGTTTACTTTTCATCATCATATAATTTTTTTCTGCCTGGTTTCAGGAAATTGTTAATCCATCATTACCGGATTCCAGGAAAAAGAAAAGAATCAATAATTTCAGAAGTAAAAGGAGGAGAAAAGTTCGCCAAACCATTTTTTTTATTTATTTAAAAAAGATAAACACAAAATGCAGGCTCTTACAGTCCCATTCAGAATTATCGTCTGATGTAACTATGTTATGTACCAACGAAAACTGAGATGTTGTGGAACAAAACAAACAAGGTACATCGATAGCATGCATGGACTACATAAACTACATATTACATCAGCTAAAGCATAAAACAAAATGACTTCATACCAGACTAAGAGCGGTAGTTCCAAGAAGCAACAGGTACACTTTCCCCTGAAAATATTCAAAGTGTTAGTTCTATAGTACCTCATATGTTCCACACATTTTCCTGCTAAAAGTTATGGGTCCAAACTTCAAAGATCCATAAACATGATTATAAAACATGACCATTGTTGGAAAATAAGGGCACCAGACATAATTGCTCTCCAAAACTTTCCTAACAAAGAAACCTTAAGCATCAGACTGAATAACCGAAACTGTAACACTAACCTCAACTAGATGAAGATTAGAAGCCCGGCTGAGAAGAACAAAAGCAAACTCCCCTATCTGTGCCAGAGACATCCCAACCTGTACACACCAGAATTCCCTCAAAAATAGTGCACGCACAAACACAAACATAACTAGTGGAATATCAATATCTTACAAGAAGTGAAGTCTTGTTGTTGTAGGTAAATCCCTTGACAACAGCGGAGATTATAATTGTTTTTACAATGATCACCAGAAGAACAGATGCTAGTAATATATCCACGTGGTTCCAGAGAAATTGAACATGGATCAACATTCCAATGCTGGCAAGGAAAAGAGCTGCAAAAAGATTGCGAATGGGTTCAACCTGCACAGGTAACAGAATTCAATGTGAGATTACTAAGATCAATCAGAAGACTTCGGCATGTGACCAACAATTTATCTTACATGGACGAAGCACAACATGTTGCATCATATGATTTGCTCATGACAGTTGTACAGTTTATACAACAGAAAAGGAGGAGGAGGAAGAGAGAGGGGTTTAAAATTGCCGCTGCTACACTTGGGTAAGATAAAAATGTCAGCTCTTGGAAGTTGGAGAGAATAGCAAACCTAAATTAAATAGCCTTACTTGATCTAGTGTATGTTGAGCAAGATCAGTTGTTGATATCATCACTCCAGCAGCAAACGAACCCAGTTCTAGGCTTAGCCCCAGCTTGTCACTACACTGAAATCACACAAAAAATTAGACAATAGTTGCATGCTGAGGGTCTATTGTATGTGCAAGAAATGGTCATGACTCACAATGCCTTTTCAAAACCAAGAATTCAACCAATAAAATAATATTCTGAAGCAACAAACACTAGTTAAGAAGGATACTGCAGTTATAGCCTTCTGTGCCGTGTCACTAATCCTTTCACATTTCCCTTTTCTGGAGATACTCTCAACAAAATTATGCCAAAATTCAAACTCATGCATGAGGGTTGATGTAAGAATATATAAATACTTTCTTTATCAACCACAAGTTTTTATCAGAAGATTTTTCTCAAGGTGATATTAAAATAGACTAACTTGATGCAGCATCTTTCAATCCACTCAGACAAACCCTTTTCCCCTAGGCTTAGCCAATACAACAGCATCCATCACAGTGATGCTCCAAAGTTTATAACTCGACTATCGCAATCCAGTGGCTTAGATGTTTTTACAATCATCAAAAAGTACTGATGGGATTTTTTTATTGGGAAAAACAAGTTATTGGAGTCATCAAGGAATATAACTCCAGGTGTCAACCTTTCCATTACTTTTTGTGCCTAATCCAGACACATTATATCGAATGAAGATAGGGTATTCTCTAAGCGAAAACAATAATTTCAGACATAAAGAATTAGGAAGCAAAACGAACCCAGGCTACAAGCAAGCAGAATGCAACCGATGCCAACTGATATAGTTCGTTGGTCTGCACAAATAAAGATAAAATTAGAGAACAGATTGAAGTGAACTAGGTTGCTATCTCTAACATTATGCAAAAGACAATACCCATACCTGTGATGATAGGCTTATCATGAGTTTAAGTAACCAAGGAACACAAGTACGAGATAATATAGTTAGAACAGCCAAAAATGTAATCAACACCACCAACCTGGCAAAGAGAAGAACTACGATGTTATAACATATACTACTGAGAACGGAGAAAGAAGAGCAAAATGAAAGAGGAAAAGTTCTGAAACGAAAAATCAATCATAACTGTACTGACTCCAACCCGTCATAGGGTCACCTCATCAAAGCCAGATTTTCCTAGGCCATTTCATCTTCATATTTACATGTAGTATCATCATATCAAGTAGAAATTTACTTTTCCTTTCAGCTCCCTTCACTGTTAAAGAATAAAAATGTCTTATCCAGTTTAATGGAGATAGCACAAAAAATTGCAAGTTTCAATTCAGTTCCAGATAATCTTTTCAATACGTAGGCTTCACATTGTTTGGTATGCAGTACCCCATGGCTTCCCTTGCCCCCACCAATAAAAATACACTTCATGCCATTTCTTTTATGTACTTCTATAGTCCTAAGGCGCCACTGGTGGCACTTCAAAATCTGCTGCCTTCTCTTTTAAGACTTCCAAAATTTTCAGCTATTTGCTAAGTAGCAGAAACACATCTTTGAATGAGCCATTTCGCATCAGACACATCTACACTTCTCAGACAGAGAAAGAAGGCTGAAAATTTGGAGAGTTTCATAAGTTCTTTACTTACACTTTAGTCATGGACATCACTCCTTGAAGGACACCAGAAGTCCCACCCAGTACAGGAAGCAAAGCAAACAGTAAACCCACGGCACAGTCCTGGAGGGCCAAAAGTTATTAAGACGATAACACTGAAAGAGCATTTGAATGAAGAAATTGATAGTTTGCATCAATTATTTAGTAGAAAGAATATACTAAAAAATAAATTGGAATCCATGGAAGGAAGACTGTTAAAGAAAAGAAAAGAAAAAGCAACTAAAGTACCTGCAGAATAAGGGTGCCGATGGTTACTTGGCCATGAAGGGAATTAGTGGAGTTTTTTTCCATCAAAAACTTCAAGACCTGAGTCCCAAAGTATAAAACCTCAACGTTACGGGGATTATTTATCATTCAACCAAGTATATACACCTAGAAGAAAAAATGCATTCATTCATATGCCAAAATCACATAAAGCTTTACCACTGCTGTTGAAGACATAGACAGTAATGCACCAACAAATACACCCTCTGAAGCTTTACCACCACACAACTGCAAAAAGACAAATTGGCGGCATTGAGTGAGCACCATACATATTGTACCTTGTGTACTAGGGTTGTGCCCCTTTATGCTTTTAGTAGTTGACATAAAAACCAAAGACCCACCCCATCAGCACCCTACTGCTTTATCTCTTGAGCCAAGCCCCCAAGGACTCCATGCAAACAAGTTATTAATAATGTTTATGGTCAGATGGAGGAGGAACAGGTTCAAGATGCTATAGTGGAAAATCCACTGGCTCGACCAAAAATACGGTCTGATACTACCATATAATTCACCAAAGAACTGGAATGCCTAATTCCAGTGAACGATATCAAAGTTTTCTTTTACATTACCAAACCTACTATGGCATTACCATACCACTGACATAAAGTCAAAATTCTTAATAGAAAACAATAAAACCTATAGGCTGGATCTTAAGAGCCAGAACCCAAAGCTCAACAAAATAATTACGTAGTGTAACGGGATAATTAACTTTAGCAGGAAATAACTCTTCAGTGGTTGGAAATGAAGTTGATACCAAACAAGATCCTCAGTAAATTTGTCTTCTACATTTAACTGTTTGTATTGCTTTGAAAATTGTAATTCTCGAGTATTTGCAACATTCAGAATTCAATTGAACTTCTATATGGCAGAGATCCTCATGTGCAAGCAGTTTTCACAAGTAGAAAAGCACAAACTTTCAAAAGAGTTCTGTGAGAACTGTAGCCATACCGAGGCTATAATACCACACAGGCACATAAATAGGAAAATTTGTAGCAGGCCCCCTAGAACAGCAACTGCTCGAACAACTCGAAGCTACAATCACACAGTAGTAAAATTTCAACCACCATTTCACTAAAAGACAGAAAATGAAGCAGGCTAAGGAAAAAGATTAGACCTTTGTTGTGGAGAACTCCAGGCCCAGTGCAAAAAGAAGAAAAACTACACCAAACTGAGCCACTGTTTCAACCTATGTGCATGCAGCAGTGCAAAAAGTAAGTGACATGTAAAAATATTTGACAAAAGGAGAGGGTATTGATGTGATATGAAATCTTCACCAGAGTATCCTCAGAGAATGAGTCTATGAACCTAGCAAATAATTGCACATGTACAAATCATCCGTATAGTTTCTCAAGCAATCAGAAAGAAACTTGGTAACGAAAGTAGCCAATGTACAAAAGAAAGCCCACTAATCAATACTTTATTAATGAGTTTGTTAAATTTTTCGTGCTATTACCCATTTAAGCCAACAAAATGCATGATCTCTAGTATATTTCTAAGATAGGCACATTGAAATAGATTGTAGAAACGTAAGAATCAAAAATAACTAGCCTATAACAAGTAATGGTCTTGGCTTTATCTGAATTATAAAGGAATCAATATGATAATAATCAAAGTAAGTGTTAGATATGTCAATTGAATCATTACACTCATTCGATATCATTCGTTACCTATCATGGCACATTTTTTTTAATAAGTACCTATCATGGCACATAAGGGGATTACTCCGGTAAAACAGTGAAGTATGACATTAAGGCAAACAAACAATCATATTCAAGAGTTTAGAGGTAATTAAAGATAAAAGGCACGAAAAGTTTTCAAAGGAAAAAGCAACATACTTGGACCATTTCACTAACAAAGTTAAATCCTCCAGGTCCAATAAAAGATCCAGCTAGCAGATATCCAGTGATAACCTGAGAACATTAAGCATGATTAACAATAATATCAGATAATCAGTTCAATATAAAACTTGAACAGATTCTAACATTGCACTCTGTCAAGTAAAAAACATAGATCAAATATAATCAGACCGGCTGTCCAGCACAAGCAAAGGCAATGCCACCACAAGTTGCTGAGACAATAACAACTACCAAATCGGATATCAATCTACAAAGAAATAAGTAGAAAAGCTCAGAGAAACTCACAATGTACATGCAGAAACAGAAGTTTACAAAACTATAGTAAACTCTCAAGTTTACCTTAAGTCCAGCTGCAGAACTGGATATTTTGATTTAAAATTAGATATAATAAAGACATTGTCCTGAAAACAAAGCACAGAGATTATTCATCTAAACTAAATCGATAACTACGACCAAGGAATTTTTTAAATTACATAACAAAAGAACATATTTTTAAATGAAGAAATCTACCTTTCGATCTATTAATGTTGGTGTATCTTCAGCTCTATTATCAGTATCCAGATTAAAGACATTATGCAATTGGAATGACCTAAAAGTTAAATCAACAGTGGAGGGTGAGAAAAGCACGAACTGTTGACATACATAAAGAGAGGAAAGGCCATTTTATTAGCGATGAATTATAGAGAGATGGACATTAATCCTCAGTTTAACAAAGAAACACATACTTATCCTCTTTCGTATCGTTTTTCTTCGATTTAACTCTGGCTACAGTCTCCAGAACTGCCTGATCAACAACACAGAGAAAAAAAAAAATGCAATTCAGCAAGTGCTTTGTGCTATAATGGGTACCTGATAAATTCAAACCAGGACAGAAAGATAAGATCTAGCGTATCCAACAAATTAAGAGCCAGCAACAAAAATAAAATGCATTTGAGAATAAAGAATACATGATAAGAATGTAAATGAGATATGCTATATCATTTCCAGCATATCACATCGTAATTATGATTAGAAAAGTACGCAATCAAAATTTGCATAAAATTAGATCTGTGATGATTGAAATCACACCATGTCGTAAATGAAATCAAGATTTAGAATTGTAACTATTAAACCAATCATAAATCAATTAATCATAAATCAATTACCTCCTAGTAATTTAGTATATTTTTTTTTTTTTTCTTTTTTCGGCGTAGAAAAAATGCATGTCAAGGGCACAAGTGAAAATGCTTGCTCTTTTAATGGTTATAAAAACTAGTTCTTTTTCAAAGATTTTCTTATTTGAATTCTAAAAGAAAATGGTGCCACCAACCTGCTGTTCTGCTACACTGTTATTGAAGCCTCCAGCATCTGCCGCTGCCAAAATAATTAGGCAGGTAAAGAAAATTGAAAGTCCAAATCTGTAGTTATACTTAGGTCAACAATCAAGCAGGTCTTGTCGCATATCGGACTGGTTCTTCGGCAAACAAATAAAGATAAAGATAAAGCCTAATCAAACTAAAAAGCAGAAAGATCGGATCTGAGAACCTTCGGGCTGATCGTTCTCGGAGAACTCGTTGGCGAGAGCTTGATCAATCATTTGGGCGAAGCTGGCTTCTTTAGGAGTAGAGAGAGAGACATTAGACTCGGTGGAGTTGGTGGAGTCGAGGCGATCTGATTCGGCGAGGGAGGGCGAAGTAAGTAACAGGGCGGAGAAGCAGAGTAGGAGCAGCGTAGGGGCTGCCACTGCAAAGAGGAAGAGACTGGACTCCAAGGACGGAGATTTCTTCAACATTGCGGAGAGTGACGCAGGATAATCGAGCCCGGCGCAGGTTTAAGCGTGCCTGTCTGTGTGAGCCCTAAGAGAGACAGAGAGAAGCACAGAGAAGGAACGAAAAAAGCGAGAGGAATAAGAAAGACGCGCAGATGAAACAGCAAATCTGCAAATGGATAGAGAGTCTGAGAGAGACCCACTCAGAGAGAGACTGAGAGAGAGAGAGAGAGAGAGGAAAATGAAATAAGGATGGAAGATGGAGAGGAAAAGAGTAAACATGGACCGGGTTCGGGTCAACCGTAAGTCTGAAACTCGTCAAAAAACCTGCAAATTGTCTTCGATCCGGAAAACCAACACGGTTACCCGATAAATTTATTCGGGTACAAAGCCCCGGTAGTTTTTTTTTATTATTATTATTGAAATTCAAAGTCACGAACGTTCAACTTAGTTAAGTTTTTTATAAATATTAACGAATAGAGATGATAGAGTAAGTTTTTTGAAGCCTTTTTAAAATAAATTTAGATATATTTGAATGTTAAGATGAATTTAGATATATTTATATGAAGTTGGAAAAGGTTATGGATCCCGCGTGTAAAGAGATATTGAATTGAAAAATATTATGAGTCTCAAGTGTAAAAAAGTTTTAAATTGAAATGAGTTTAATAATTTAAAATTTTGATCTTTAGATATTAGACTTAACTTAAAATTAGATTTAACTGAATTGATTTCAATTCGGTCTAATTTCCAAAGAGAGCCTAAGACTTAAAAGTGATAGAGAAACACATAAAATATATCATATATATGTGTATATATATATTTATCAAATATTCAATATTATCTGATTAATTTCTTCAAAATATTGTGGAATCTATTTTATATATTTATATATCTCATTCTATATTTTCAATTGAATTCTAAGCGAATCCAATTTTATTTTGCCAACGTGACTATATAATATTTCTAATCTTTCTACTTGTAAATCATAAGATTTCTGATAAATACAACATAATTTGATTTACAGGATAATTTAATTTTAAATTTCACTCGCAAAGTAAATTCTACCATACAAAACGACGTGAATGATGTATTTTCCACACCTGGCGTATAACTATAATTTTTTTTAAGTTAAGTCTTGTATTATATATAGATTATTTATAAACTTCAATATATTTGGTTAATTTATTTTAAAATTACATAGATTTTTTTTTTATCCAATAGAGTATATAATAAAATTATTTGTGTTATTTTTTTCAAGGAGGATTATGGATTAGTTGCATTTTGCAATAACTTATATACTTCTAAGAAAAAAATAAAAAAATAATGGTATCAAAAAATTTAGTTAAGTTTTGGAATATTAATAAGAGATCTCCATCCTAAAAAAGAAAGGGTCCAATCACCTACAATTATTTGCCTGAATTTCACGAAACCAAAGATCTTCATATGATTAATTTAGCTTGCCAAACATATATTTATTGAAGTGTTCATTTGTTTAGGAAAGTCAACCTAAGTGGCTGGTATTTAGCAAGGTGTTAATTAAAGGTGTTAGTCACAATACCTTTGTATCTAAAATATTCAAGGGAAGTATGCTTTTTATTTTTATTTTTTCATAGGTTGTTTAATATTCAGTAGCTATTTTATTTAAGAATAATGCTACTTTACCCTCTCATTTTACTCTCTTATTTTAAACGCTCATGTATTTTTTTCACTTATTGATTAAGGAAGTGACAATTAGTATATTAATATTTTTTTTACTTACTGATTAAGAAAGTGACAATTAGTATATTAATATTTTTTTATTCTTTAAAAATATTTAAAGATATTAAAAAAATATGAAAAAAATAAAAATGATGAGTTTTACCTAGGTGGCACGCCCAGAGGTCACTGCTGGGCAGCAGCCTAGCATTACTCTTTATTTAATTCTTGTTTATGGGCTTTTGGCTTTATATTTTATAATTATATACATTGTAACTTCTACTAAAAAAACAAAAGCTTTAGGGATGCCCATAATTCATAATACATACATATATATATATATATATATTAGTGAGGGGAATGGGAATGTTGTATAATCTAGAGGCAGAATTTACAAGCAATCATGAGTTAAGAAAGTGATTGAGAAGAGATGAATTGAATTCAAGGGTTTAAACAGTGTGGTAAGAGGGAGGAAGAGTGAGGTCTTGTGAGAAATTTTTTTAAGGTTTTGATTACAACACTAGCTGGCAGTAATGCCTGTCTGCATGCTTTTATGAGCCTTAGGGCCCTCCACACGTGACTCCCCTAGCAAGTTGCAATTGGAAATTTCCTCATTTTCCATATTCGTCAATATTTAAATAAAATGTTAGCTTTGAAAATACAGCTCATTTTTTATATATAAAAAAAATTATGAACGACTAAAATTGACTACAAAGATCATATGAATCAACACTTCATTAGTTTAGAAAAATATATATTCAAATCCCAAATACACAAATCACGTGCAAGCATTTTATAAAAAAAAATAGACCTCATTATGAAAAAATTTGAAAAACTTATTTTTTTTTAGTAGAGCCCATATTTTTACAGAGAGAAATGATATTTGCTAAGTGTGTAAGCGCCGCACAACCTTTTATAAAAAATGAGTAAATACAAAACACATGAAAAATAATAATTTTTTAATAGTGAACCCCACTCTTTTTCAAAACGATTGCACGGCGCTTGCGCACTTCATGACTGTATGTAACATTACTCTTTTGCAAAAAGCTTATACAAAATATGTACATTCGAAACTTGTAACTCTCGTTACTAGTTTAGTTTAAGGTGCAAAATATCATAGGGGCTAAGTAATTTTTATAAAATAAAATCATTAAGATGTAATTAAGTTAATCAATGTGTTGAAAACCGAACCATTTCTGGGTTCCCATGCAAAACGACACACCCCTCGTTGTCAGACAGCTGTTACTCTATCTAAGAAGAAACGAAATATTGGTACCCCAAGTTATCGGGAACAATGCCTGCATCAACAAGAAAGAACCCAAAGAAGCTAAAGAGAGCTGAGAGTTTAGAGTCACTCTGAAGTCAGAACTGAATGTATGGAAGCAACAACCAAATATGTTTTTTCAACATGAAACCATCGAGAGGAGTGTTTTCAGAACTGAATTCAGATGCAGGAAATGCAATGCTTACAACACACATATTTACCATTTCAATATACATGTTCACATTCTCTTTTGAATATAGTTTCTTTCTTTTTTTTTTTAAAAAAAAAAAAAGAAAAAAAGAAAAAGAGGGAAAGGGGAAGGGAGGAGGAACTATATAATAATAATTTACAACCATAAGTTTGGTGATCAGCTTAAAAAACTCGTTTCAAACCCATACCATAGATCTGTTGATGGAAACCCAACCTCCTGGCAGAGAACGATCATGAACAACTTTACGTGGCATTCTTACCCATATCTATCAGGCATTTCTTTGACAGGTTGATCATGGAATCTGCTATAACTCTGGCACTTGACTTCATGTAACCACCTGCAACATGCAAGGTCACATACATAACATTTCCAACCATTTTACCTTTTTTCCCTATTCTAAATCACCACACAGAGGAGTTAGCAGAATGCTGTACGTCTGCAACCTTTGTAAATAATCCATGAGGTGATGCAACATGGAAAAACCAAAGGCCAAAGACAATACCTATGCAATGAGAGGTTCTAAAGGCTCCGTAAATGGAAGAATTGCTGCTCATTCGGGATTTACACAATCTCTTTTGCAAGGGTCTCCTAAGATTCTCTTTTATTTTTATATTTAAGTGCGCGTGACCGAGGCTAACATGTTTTTTCCGTAAGAAACATGGAAGCAATATCCAGGATCCGCTTATGTGAAAGAATTTTGAGATGCTTAGTTTCAATACATTTTTTCCAATTTATATTTGTTAATAGTTATAAACGTACCAGAGTTACAAAGATCAGGAGCTTTGAGATGCTTTTTGGTGAAAGAATTTTTAGATACTTTGTGGGCGAAGGGCATAATCAAGATGTCTGAAACGTGGTCTCCCAGACAGAGAAACATATAGGCAGTATGACTAAAATAAAGAGATGGCCTTCGCTGAAATGAGTCACTCTTCATTCTATGCAATGAGAGAGAAAGGGAGAGAGAGAGAACCTGATGTGAGCATGACAATAGGTATGGTCCTCTCACGAGCGAACCTAAAAACTTTCTCATCTCTATTGGCAATCCCATCAGGACTGATCTGCAAAACAAAGCAAACATAAAAACATAAATTGGAAAACAGAGAGGAAACAATTTCTGTGCTTTTTATACGGTGAATAACTATTCTTGTTTTTAACACAAATAAATAAATATTAGGGGAAAAGGAAAGGCAAGTAGAGAACTATCAATTTCTCGAAAGCCAAACCTGTCCAACCAAAATTACCTTCAACCTGCCTAGTGGATCTCCATCAAGAATATCAGTTCCAGCATTGTAAACCACCAACTTGGGATCAAACATACTTGCAGCAACCTAATATTCACATACAAGACTTCTCAAAGATGCAAGAAATACAGTGGATAAATTAATTGCAACTTAAAGCTGAATTTCCATGCACACGGTTTCATCACTTTCTTTTTCAATGCCATGAGAATTGTTCAAAGCCATGAAAATTAATTGTTCACTTTTTCTTTTCTTTTCTTTTTCTCTGTTTTGTGTTGGAGAGGGGGGGAACAAGCATGCTCAAGACAGGAGAAGGAACAAGTATATACCTTAAGTGCCTCATCCAATTTCTTCAAGTATTCATCGGTTGTGGTTCCACTCTGTTGTCAATCAGGAAAAATGAACCATTATAGTAGTTGCAGGACAAAAACTACTACAATCTAAGTCTACAATGAGATATTAACTGCTTACCATTACTTCAACCTTCTGATCAATGTATCTTCGTGCTGCATAATCCTGACAAACAAGAATATTAAATAAACAAAAAATACAACCATGCGCTACTCAATGATAGAATTCATGATTTCTCTCTACCCTCAAACAATTCCAAAAAACCATTCCAGCAGGATAGCTGGCACCTGTAAGCAAAAGATATAATAATAAGAACTAGAGCAGGCAGCTTACAAATGGATATATTCCGGGGTTGTACATATCCAGTGTATAGACTCGTCCTGTTAGTAAAAATCCCATCATTGATATCAAATAAGAGAGTGAAATATAAAACCAAGCTTGGAAAAATAAGTAGCCATACTGTCATCAGCAAAATCCAGTTCATGGCCATTTCCTTGGTGTGCATCAAGATCAATTATCATCACCCTGTAAAATTTGCAGACAAGAAATATATATCCAATTCTCAGACTCTAATTTAAAATCCCCAACTTATAATCACAAGGGCTGCATCTATTGGAAATTCCTGGTACCTTGATATATTTAACCGTACAAAGGCATAGTGGATGCAAAGAGAAATGTCTGCATAAGCACAAAATCCACCTCCTTTTTCCCCAGAGCAGTGATGAAACCCTCCTCCTACATTGACAGCCCACCCACGCTCTTTGGCAAGCTTTGCTGCCAAAATAGTCCCTCCCACCTGCAGTAAACATGATCTACATAACCCTATGCTGCAGGCAAAATAAAGAAATAAATTCTGACAATTATATCCAAAGCGGATGATGACTTTACCTGATTGCGAAACGGGTAAAGAACTTTCTGCTGCACTAGACAGTTGGGAAATAGAGCAACAGGAGGGACCTATAGTATAAGCTTTCAGATTAGTCTACAATCTTAACACATATAAACACAGTATGCAACCACCAAAACCTAGCATAAACCAATAAACCATAAGAAAGCACCCACTACCAAAACTATTTTGTAGTCTTTCACATAGCACCATACCTATGCATTAGTGTTTTAATCGGTTCATGACTTTATGGAGCTGCCTCCAAAAGAAGCTTTTTTTTTTTCAGTAAATTCAGGAAAAGCATATGATATTCAATACTTTCTAAAAAAGTATTCTAAGAAAGCATTTTCAGCTAATAAATTGGAGGTGCATGGAGTTCCACAAATTACCTCAACTATACTGGCGACATTTGCACTATTTTTCAGACTTTTCAAGTATGATTCTGAATGTACCTGTTCAACAAATCACTTATCAGCTAGTATATGGATACAGAAAGCGATGCATGTGCTCATCTTACATTAATACATTATCGCAATGACTGCTCTTTACGCATTTTGCACATACGTAACATTAGTCTAAAAGAATATGAAATAGAATAAAAAATCACATAGTTTTAGATTATTTGATAGGTCCGAACCCAATGCCAACGATAAGATGGAGACTACCACAAGGAGATCCTCGTTTGAAGCTTCCAGAGGCTCAATGATACAATATTTGCCCAGAGCACCATCAGAGATGAGGAATCGACATACACGACCCCATTTAGATGAATCAAACGGGTGCCTACATAATTCCATATTTAATCAAGGCCAGGATTATAACTACCAACTCACATCCAGCCCAACACTTAACAGAAACTTTTACTCTTTCAGGGGCCAACAGAGGTCATCACTCTAATCACGCAAGGCATGCAGAAAATCATGGCATACTATTTCTACTTTTAGGGCCACAACTAATAGACCTATTTAAAAATATAATATATAAAGAACCAATGTACTCTTACTCATAAAAGTATTAAGATAGCACATGGTATTACACAGATCATATTAAGAGAACCTGCTGTTCATGGACGAAAAGGTTTTTGCGTAAAATAGTCATATATTTAAAATAGCATGGCTTTTTCTAGGATAAAATATCATGATTTGATTTCCCATCTGATGCGCGGCAAATCAACATTATTTATTGACATCCCTAACAGAGCCCAACATATAAAACTGCTATTTCTTTTTCGTAAGACTGGTAGTTAATCTCCGCAAGATTAAAGGAGTGAGCAACTTGGTAACACGATCCTTGAAAGATCGATGCTTTCAATTACAAATTGTTTTTAATTAACTACAGGCTTTAGCAATTCCAAGAGTTCACAAGTGCCATTTTTGCCTCGAGACATAGTAATCTGTAAACAAGTCCAATAGATTGAAGTTCTGTACGATTCATACAAACCAGGAATTGAAACTAAAATGAACCAAATCGCGTTTCACCACTAAGCAAATAACCCACTTTTTAAACTTGGAATCAAATATATGAAGTGGTAACTTGAAGAAGCCTAATTAAGCAAGCATAAAATACTTAACAACCCTCAGAATACAGCAAAGAGTATAAGAAAAATGAGAATCAAAGTTCTTACAGCTTCTCTATGCCAAGAAACGCTATATCGTACGACGCCGAGTAAATAACAGGAACCTGATTGATCAAAACTCTTAATTAAAAAAAAAAATAAAAAAATTCCATATGACGCGTACACACACACACACACACACACACAGCCTTATAGGTTTACCTTGGAGAGAGGAACGTCCAAGTATAGCTTGCTTTTGAGAATTCGGCTGCGCCGAAGAGTTTCGGCCTCGGTCGCGGATGACGAAGAAGAGGCGGACGACATTGCTCTAGCGCGACTCGTGGAGTTGCGGAGAACACAGCGATAGAGAGACTGATAATTCAATGGTCGCGAATTGTGAAGGAGACGAAAATGGCAGATTTGCAGAGATTAGTGTTAATTACACGGTTGATGGAATCGGTATGACTCGGTGACCGGATCCGAATCATACGATTCCCCCTTACCACCTTAGTTTCTTTACTATTTTTCTAATAAAAAATACAATAACAATGGTATTTACAATAAAAAAATACAAAGATTCAAATAAAAATACAATAAAAAATAGAAATGATTTATACAATTTCTAAATAGACAATTTTCATACAAATTCTTGTAAAAAAGTGGGCTCCACCTCAAAAAATATAAAAAAAAAAAAACTGTTATTATTAGTAGGATCTAATTTTTTTATAAAAAATTTGTAAGAGACTTATCTATTTAAAACTCTATACGTCATTCACATAATTGATATGTCATGATCTTATTTATAATATTTAAATTTATAATTTTTTTACAAATCAAATCATACCATATTAATGTGTGTCATCTGCATCGGCCTATGAATTAAATTTTTTTAAAGGTTTTGCTATACATTAACTACTATTTACCATCACACTTCACACCTGATAGTTTTTTTTATAAGGTATGGGATAGTGAATGGTGGCTGATGAGAGGAATTATTATTTTTTAATTATAATTTGTAAAAGAGTCTTTTATTTTTAATTTTTTAATAGTGTTATTTAAAGCTGAATCCCAACCAATGGACGACTGATCAAAATGTCATCCAAAATATCTTTTTGGATCACTTTAAATGCATATATACTTCTTCCAATCCTAATTCAAACATGGAGTTAGAAGATTTGTTCCCGGACAAGATCACCAACATGGAAAACAACTTTCTCTGTGAAATCCCTATTGATGATGAAATCATTAGTGCCATTAAACAAACACCTTCAACGAAAGCTCCTGGCCCTGATGGTTTCACTGGTTTGTTTTACAAGCAGTATTGGGACATCAAAAAAATTGACTTCATAGCAACTATAAAAAATTTCTTCATTCATGGTAAGTTGCTAAAGGAATTGAATCACACTCATATTGCCCTCATCCCAAAAACAAACTGCCCAAATACTATTCATCAACACAGACCAATCAACCTCTCGAATGTTTGCTACAAAATTGTAGCAAAGATCCTTGCAAATAGGCTAAAGAAGATTCTCCCAAGGATTATTTCTCCTCATCAAACAACTTTTGTTCCAGTAGAGTCATGCAAGAGAATACCATCATTGCCCAAGAGATCTTTCATCATCTTCAAAAGAAGAGGGGAGGGAGGGTATTATGGCAGTCAAGACAGACACGGAGAAGGCCTTTAATATGATGGAGTGGAGTTTCATTTTGAACATTATGACAGTGTTAGGCTTCAATAGGAGGTGGATTAACTGGATAAAAGAATTCATTACCACTGTTTCCTACTCAGTGATTATCAATGGGAACCCTTGTGAATATTTTCATCCTTCTCGAGGGCTTAGACAAAGAGACCATCTTTCTCCTTTTCTGTTCATTTTAGGCACAAAAGTTTTAACGAGACTCATTACAAGAGAAGAAAATTTGGGGCTAAAAAGGGTAAAAATTTGCAAAAATAGCCCACCAATTTCTTACTTGCTTTTTGCTGATGATCTCATTATTTTTGGTAAAGCCACTCAGTAGAATGCTCAAGTATTCAAAAACTGTTTGGAAAAATACTCATATTGGTCGGGCCAAAAAATCCATTCCAGCAAATCACCCATTCAATTCAGCAGGAATACTCTTCCTCAAAAGAAAATAGAGGTTAAGAATCTCTTTGGTTAGAAAAATGACTCTTCAAAAATAAAATACCTGGAACTTCCTCTTTTAAAGTTTCAAAAAAAATCCATTTTGAAGATCTACAAGAAAGAATCTTTGAAAAATTGGTAGGATGGAAGGCCAAAGTTCTCTCTCAAGCCAGTGGAACAACTTTAATTCGGTCTGTTGCTAGCTTCATCACATCTTATGTCATGTCCACTCTCTTGATCCCAAAATCAGTCACGAAAAAAAAATTAACAAAGCCGTCTCAAAGTTTTGGTGGGGATTTCCAATTGAAAAATAAAAAAACTTCACACCCAAATCTTGGAAGTCAATATGCAAACCCAAATCCATTGGAGGCCTTGGCTTAAGACTAATGTTAGATTTTAATAACGCTCTACTGTGTAAAATTGGTTGAAACATTTCAAATGAAAGCAATACCACTTGGAAAACTATCTTGTCTGGAAAATACATAGAAAATTCTAATTTCTTTGATACTCTTACAAAAACTTTAGATTCTTAGATCTGGAAATGCATTTTAAAGCAAAGAGATTTCTTGAAACAGAGTGTGTGCTATCAAATAAATAATGGCACAAGCACAAAGGTGTGGTCTGATCTATGGATTCCAACTCACCTGAATTTCAAGCCAATTCAAAAGAATAGCTCCATCACCTTAGATAGGACCCTAGTTTTCTCTGATTTTACAATGGAAGAACATAGAAGATGGAACATCCTACTGTTACAAGCCCTTTTTCATTCTAATACTGTGACTGAAATTCTGAAAATTCCTCTAGCTCAAACTGACTATCACAGACAGGAGGATAAACTCAGATAGATGCACCATTCTTCTGGAAATTCTCAGTGAAATCTCCATACAAAATATAATAAACAATTCAACTTTTTCAAATCCCAATTCACCTTTTTCAAATCCTAATATAATAATAATATTAAAATACAATATTTTAAACTCTCAAACAAAACATAAAATTCTCATCTCACCCCCAAACCTGCCCTAAAATTCAAGACAGATTAAAATTGCTTTGCTGGAAAACTCTGAATAATATAATTCCAACAAAATCCTTGGTGAAAAGATTTGCACCCCTAAATGAGGAGGAAACATAGTGTCCCATTTGCAACAATGAGGAAGAGATTCAAGCACATTTGTTCTTTACTTGCCCTTTCACTAAAATTCTTTAGAGGCAATCACCTTGGCCCTTGGATATTACATGTTTTGCTAACCATAAAATTTGTGATTGGATTGAATGCATCATTTCCCTTACAGAAAAGTTGAACATTTTGGCTAGAGAGGAGCAAGACTTTCAAATTTTTGCTATCAAGTATTTGGTTTTTAAGAAATAAAATTGTTTCTGGCACTTTGAGAACTTATAAGAAACACTGTAATGTGTGGGACATTAAAAAAGTGAATGAAAGCCATGATTGGAGAGCTACACCAAATGGGCTACACTCTATTATTTGATGTAGCAGTTAGACAAACAGGTAGCACAACAGTAGCACTATGCAAATCAGAATAGGGCTACCCAATCTTTGTCATCACAAAGCATATTAATAGTCATAACCCAAATCTAGGAGAAGTCACTGTGATGAACATTGGATTAGAGGATGCAAGACACAGCAATATAAAAAAACTAGTCATTGCAGGCGATTCACTAGTGGCTTTGCAAGGGGTAAATTAGGGTTGTACAAGAAATCGAGAAATTGACCTAGACCGACTCAGACCAGCCGCCAGAGCTTAGAACCAACCGAAACCGGTCGGCGTGCTGTAGAAAATAGAGAAAACCGATATAGGCCTGTTTGGCGTCGGTTCAAACTTGGTTCAAACTGTTGAACCAGCCGATTAAAAAAATTATATATATTTTTTTATATATTCTGTACTCAAAACGACGCCGTTTCACTTAAGTTTAAGTAGAACGACGTCGTTTTAAGCATGTGGTTGTGTTTTAAACACAACTGAAATGACATTGTTTGGTATTAAACCAAACGGCGTCGTTTTATTCATAACGTATTAAAAAAAAAAAATAAGTAGAACGACGCGACGTCGTTTCGAAATTAGGTCGTCTTCTTCCTCAAGCTTCTTCTTCCTAGTTCCATGATCTCATTTCTCATCCTCTCTCTCTCTCCTCTGCAACACTTTCTCTCTCTACTCTCCTAGACGAAACTCGACGATGAACAGACCGTGAACCATCAGAGAACTGCTGATATCAAGACGGCTGGTGTTTCTCCTCCCCATCGACCGGTTTCAATCGGTTTTCTCACCTAAAAATGAAGTATCGATCGGGATCAGTTTTGCCCCAAAATTGACGCCGATGGGGTCGGTTTTCACCCCAAGGGCAAATGATCCTAACAAGGTGGTAGATTGGACCATTTAACCTATAGTCAGTGACATTAAATCTTTGCTAAATTCATTCAATAGCTGGCACACAAGAAAGATACATCGAGATCAGAATCGATGCGTGCATTTCATTGCGTAGTGGGCAACTTCCTAGAATGAAGCATACCTATTTCTTTTATTCTACCTTGCATGTTAGATTTTCACAGCGAAAAATATCCTCCTTTTAATTTACACTAGTTGATGATGTACAACATAATTTAGTTTTTTCTTAATCTTGTAAGAACTCTTTTTTATTTACGAATGAATCTATCTTGTTGAGAAAAAAAAAAAATCTCCTCCCATCAAATTCCTCGTGGATAATATTATGTGCATCAAACCTCTTCAGTCTTCGACAAGCATCTCTCTGTTTCGGTTAAGCCTCTAAACACAGAAGAAGATACAGAGGGAAATCAGAAATGGCGGACAAGCCAAGCCGAGCATTGGTGTTGTACTGTAATGGGTTGGCCCTTTTCATCGGCCCATCTCATTATCATCTCCATTCTCTCGCATCAAAAGCTTCCTGTGGCTTCTTGACCCTCCCCAGCGCCCCTGCTTCTGGTTTCGCTCGCTCGCTCTCTCTCTCTCTCACACACACACACACACATTTTGTTTGAATTGATGTATCAGTCTCATTCAGCGCTAAAGGAATAACCATCGATCTGCAATTTACAACTTTCAAGTTTTTTTAAAAGGTGCTAGTCTATAGTCCAAAAGACAAACTTTGCTATTTTACTATGATTAATTTGTAACCTTATGGTTGTAAAAATCTCCACTTTTTTTTATTTATTTTTAAAATTCAGTTGTAATATTTGTTTCTAATCGTGTTCTTCGTATGCATGGAAGGGAAAACAAGTTAATAAAAAAGCAGGTTCCATATGCACAACCCAATCGTAGGTAGCTTATGTTGTGAGGTGGGTTTGCCAGCTTTACCAAGAGGCGGTTGGTTTATCCAACCTATTGCATGCAGGAGTTCAATTGGTGCCCAAAATCTAGAAATAGAGCTCTTGAGGGTGGAAGTTTTACGAAGTTTGCAATATTGTCACCAGTCTAAAAACAGCATAATCTACTTTGCATGCGACCCAATTTAATTCACCTCATGCTACTTCTGTTTATGGTTGTTCCGGCTTCCGTTTCCTCCTCAATTTACTTTAAAAAGTTGGTAAATCTATGATAATTGAGATTGACTTGATTTAGATTGCAGAAAGTGAGGATGACAGAGTAGTTAGAGAGTTTGCAGTATTGATGGATGCTTGTGAAGCTTATACCGATCAGGTGAGATCCTCATACTGGAAGCATCTGAGGTCTTGGTTTCTCGATAAAGTATAAAAAATAATCTCTTCGTGTTTTCAGCTTCACAGTAACACTAAAATGCCAACAATATCAGAGAGGTATTATTTGCTCTTGGATTTTCTGTTGTTTTTGTCAAATAAGTTGAAGTGTAGTTAGACAATTTCAATCTATGAGCTTTCTAACTTCAGGTTCGTGGGAATGAAAGCTGTTATAATCACAAAAAATTGACGTTTGAAAGTTTTTGGTGCCAAACTTGGCTTAACTGTGTTGGAATCCGATGTCCTAGTTAAAAACCTGCATTCCCTTGCGGAAGTACCAGCGGATGTTGTGGTGTCTGAGTTGCTAAACTTGCTTGGATTTAAAGAAGGGAAGACTCTAGAGACAAGCGACTATGATTTAGTTTGTGTGCATGTAGGGAATGGAGGAAGGGTAAGTGGTGAGAAAAACAAGGCCGTTGCGAAGGACATGGAGTATGTCAATGCTTTGGTTGGAGATATAATGAAGATAGCCCAACCTGGATCCGAAATTGGTTCCCGCCTGCATTTGTCCCTCGTGATGAGCCATGGCCATGTCCCAGAGGATGATGATCCCAACTTATCAGTTTTAACTACTAAAGATGAGAAAAAATCTGATCTTTTAATGCTCTTCCCTTGTCAAAGTTACACCATGAGTGGAGAAAATCAACGGGAAGATGTTAGGTGAGTAAACATTTGATGGTTTCTACTTTCTAGCAATGCACAGGCCATTTCTTACAGCTCCAGGTTCCAGCTAATTTGTGAACAGGCATCATTTCCCCATGTTGCTTGCTCAATGGCAGCATGGAATAACCCGCAAGGATATGGCAGAGGTGTTTTCCTTTAAAGATTCTAAGGAGGTACAGACTAGAGCCATCACACATATAATCTCATCTTATCTAGGAGTAGATGTTTTATGATGTGCACCTATAAAAAAAAAAAAAATGTGTTGAAAAGTCCCGCACGGCTTAAAAACAAACTCATCCTAGTCTTTATAAGGAGTTACCCAACTCTCCTAGTAGGCCTTTTATTGGGAGAAATGGGTGTCTCTATATGGTATTAGAGCAAGTTAACTTATGACTAATGATGGGCTCTTACGACCTACCCACGATGATGGTATTGGAAATACTGGCTCACACGTGAGGGAGCGTGTTGAGAAGTCTCACGCGGCTTAGGAACAAACTCATCCTGATCTTTGTAAGGAGTTACCACACTCCTCCTATTAGGCCTTTTATGGGGAGAAATGAGTGTCTCCATAGTTTTATGGTTTGCCTAGTCATGTTGTGTTTCCACAGTTTCCAGTGTTCGTTGCCATTAAACAAAATGTATGGTTTTATCTTAATAAGAATTTCCACTCTAGTAAATATTTATTTCAAATGCATGGAATTAGATGTACTTCTAATAATGTACTTGCCTTCTTGGACATTGTAAACCTTGTCTATATGAAACAGCTGACTGCGTTTAGAAATTTATTGTATTTCTGCTACTGTGTGTCCACTAGCGCTCTTGCTAGATTTATACCTTTTCCCTACAAGGTGGAGTCTTTGAGGTTATGTATGTAGTCTTTTATGTACAAATATTAGTGGTTTCTGTAAGTTCCTTACGTCTCAGCCTGTTTATATTCAGACTAAAAATACTTTCATACTGACAATTCCTCCCGAGTTTTAATGGTCTGGGTTTTGATTGTTTAAGATATATGTTCTATGGTGCCTTAATGCCTTGCTCTCTATGTGATTCATTTTTCCTCTCCTGTTTTCTCTTTCCTGTTCATCCGCAGCACGGTGGAAATCTTGCCATACCAGCAGATCGGTTTCTGCACGAGGTCGCCTTCAAGCTTTGGAAGGCCCCCAAGTATGGAGCATGAAATTTTTTATCAACATTCCAGATATGTAGGAAAAGCTTAAAATTTAAGCATCAAAGATGGATCAGAGAGATGGAGCTTCCTGGTTTGGTTCTCTATGCTAAACAAGTCTGTTGTTTACTTTTGGTCAAATCAGGCACTGGTTATAATAGGACAATTTTGCTTGTGACCTTGATATTGAGACACATCTTTACATTCATTTTCCTAATCGTTTCCAACTAATGCTAGTGCATTGCTTGACAAACTTGTCTTTTTCCATAACTCCATACGTGAGCTTTAGGCCAAGGAAGCCATTCTGATCTGATGTTTCTGCAGTTGTGCCAGGATTTTGACCGGCAAAAGGTGTGAGAATGTTAGCCTCTAATCCAAGGACAGGAATCTCTCCACACTAAGTTCAATGAATAATATTCCATTCAATGCAGAATATAGGGTATTTTGATCATTTTAGTTGTCAACATAATGGAAAATGACTAAAATACTCCATGTGAATTCTATCGATTCCTGAGTTATGGGATTTAGTCCAATTAAACTTGGCTCCCATGTTCAAGCTACACATTATTATAATGATTACTCAGCAGCATTCAATCTTCATGACCAAGATGTAACAATTGCTTCTTTGTGAAAATTATGTTTATTAATTGTAAATAGAGGAACACTTTCTTCCATTACTTCATCATGTCAAGAGGTCTTTCCAGAAAACCTACAGCATCTCAATTGCAAACTGTTTTCATAAACACAGCTTATAGAAGAGACCCATACAGTATTATCGAGTTTCCTCCATTAAAAACTCTTCGACATCAATGGCAAATGACCTAGCATTCCAACACATTTTTAACACAGTAAGTACCCATCAGAAACCACCCAAGGAGGAGGACAGAGAAGGATAGCAGCCCGATCAAGAATGGCCACCCAGCCATGCCAATGCCGAGGCATAACACCAGTATGAAAGGGAGAAAAGATCTTAAGATTGACATGCTATCAACCCAACGCCCCTTGCATAGTATAAGAGCTGCCACATTTATCATATTCCAACTCATTGATCCACCGTAACAGAGCCGATTCAGACAGTTGGCAACAAATGAATAGCAGTTGCAGGTGAAGAGGTTGTAGGATTTGTGCTCGAAGTACCGGATACTAGACCGTAGGGCATCATCCCATGTGATTGATGCTCCAAACTCTGCATGACGGAAGCCATTCTTGCACTTGTGCCCAGCTAGATTTGGCGGAAAGCAACACTGCATTAACATTCACATTCAGGTTCCTCGTGCAACAATAGCTAAAAGGTAGCTATAAACAAGCAAGATTAACTCTTTATATAAGATGATGAAGGAAATCACCGACGCTGGTTATTCCAATTCATCCAAAGAAAGTGGCATCACAATATCAGTAGATGGGCTAAAGAGGAAACATTAATTATTTTCAGCTTTCCTCTTCTTTTCAAATGTTCCTATTTGCCACGAGTGCTTCTCAAAGTTGATGATGAGAGAGAGAGAGAGAGAGAGAGCACCAAAATGGTTCAAACGGGCGGAAAAGGGACTGTACCTGTTCTCTATCAAGTTGAAGATATCTTGCTACGGCACCAAATGCAAAATCATCAACACCTATAAAATTGGATCCTGAAAAATCTAAAACGGTTCCATCCTCCCTGCAAATGCCAACATGCCCAATGAAAGGTGCCAACCACGAGACAACTGGGAGTGGAGTCCAAACTAAACAACATGGAAACTTAGCCTTCTCTGGAACAATCTCTCCTAATGGCCACAACTCATGCTGAATCCTTTGGGTAGAACTTAGATGTTCAACATCATAAGCTGCTGTTAACTCCATATTAGGATTTCTTCCGTAGGGCATATGGCTTTGTTCAACTTCCCTCGAAGAAACATCTATATGTCAGATGACAAACTAGAGCATTCTCTTTGTCCCAAAGAAGCAAACCTGGCAAATCGGTTATTCTTTCACCAGTATGACTGAACTATTTCTGCAATATACAACAACACTGTAGTCATGTTTAGGGCAAAAAACCCAGGGGGAGGGAGGGGGGAGGGTTTGTGGTGGAGATTCAAGAAGAATATAAAACAACAAAAAAAATTGGAAGGTATGTGGGAAAATAATCTAAACAAGATGTTGCGCTAATTCCAACACTGCCAATTCTACATGTACAATGAAAAGCATACAACTCACTTAATATTAGAGCAAATCAAAATAGAAAAGCATCTCCCTTTTCAGCTTAAGCAGTCATTGCATCCGCAAAAAATCCAGACAAATCCCAAAAAGATGTATAGCATAATCAAAATTTACTAGATTTTTCAACATGTTCTCTCACCAACAAATGCTATCCCACCTACTAGATTTGACACTCATTGCTAGTTCCAAAGACAATTGCCATACATCTTTTTTTGTTTTTTTTGTTCATAATCACACCTAACAAAAAAGAAAACAATGGTGGAAACACCAACTGTGTAGTGACCGAAGGAAAAACCACCTTCAATTTTTTACTCCAAAATGACAAGTGAAGGTTATAGTTGAAACTCCTTGGAATCATTATGCCCTGCAAGAACTTATCTCTCCGAGGTAATATGAGATTGGATTCATCATTCTTCCTATACTCATTCTGGGATGTAACAATCTCTCTCGTTTAAATCCTTATGTCCTTGTCAGACCATTTTTGACATGGCATGACTTAAGTTGCATACTTTTGGTTATGATTTACTCCAATACCATTCTTAATAGCCCAAGAAAAGCTCAACTGCATTTGGGCTTACACTCCAAAATAGTTAGTCAATGTTACAATGGAAGCCTTTTAGAACCATTATTAATTACAGAAACTTCTTCCTGGAAAATTTGGGATCACAGTCACCATCTTTTTTAATAAGACATCATCACCTTCATATACTCAATTCGAGGTATTACAAACCAAGCATATTCTCAGAGTAGCCCATTTCATAAAAACTTCAAAGACATCCACAAAAGGAAGCCCAATCAAATTTAACAACAGCAAATAACATGCCAGCTACTGTGTCAAACAGCATCAACTCACATCTCTATTCTTCTTGTTTGTCCTTGAACCGATTAATCATTTGACTGATAGAAAGGGATGGATTTAATGACTTAAGCCATTATTCTTGTACTAACTCTACCATTATATGTTCCAAAACCAATGACATACTCCCCTCGTTAACGGATAAAAAAAAAAAGAAGCGGGATTTGGTCAAGAGCATCGATACCAAAAAAGATCGGTATTGCAAGTCAGCAACATTCTCATATGGAGTGCTCCTTGGTCTAAACTCTCTCATTTACAAAACATGAAGCTGTTGCCTGCATCCTAGAGTAGAGCGCTAAGTTTTCATCAATAAGTTCAAATCGTAATTAGCACGCACTGGTGATGCTTTTTGTATATGTCCCGTTTGCTTTGACTTTTGCCTAATATTTTTGTTCAACGATTAAAAAAAAATCTAATCGTAATAAGACAAATGGCTCCATTTAGCTGAATGAATGTTTTGTAGCACAGTAATTATATGACCTGTCTGCATTTAATTCGGAAAAAAGATTGTCTTTTCGACATGGTTCTACTTCTTCACGAAAATGGCCAAAAAGTATATTCATTAAACCTGTCAACGATGAGAGAAAGCTAGACAAAGTCAAACCTCTAAATAAAACCAAGGGTAAAAATAGAAAGTGGGAAGCTTAAATTCCATTTTACCAGGAATTTCCTGGGGATTTTGCCCTGAAACCACACGAAACACGGATGGGTTTTCAAGAATCCCAGAACACGTTGAAAAAGAACAAGATCCAAACCCAAACACAATGCAATCAAGTCTTTTGAAAGATAAAAAGAGCAACAAAAGTTGCTGCAATACGAACCTGTAGACGGCAATGATCCAGAGGCCGAGTCTGAAAAAAATGGGTCCGGTGAGAAAAAAAGACAGGAAGACAGAGACCAAGATCTCGAGGTTGGAGAAGAAGAAGCAGCAGCTGTGGTGTTGTCGTTGTTCATTGTACCGCAGCCAGATGATATATTCTGACAAAAAATGGATGAAAAACTTTGCTTTTTCTTCATTTAATTAATGATATTTATAAAGTTGAGAGTTTTCTTTGTCTTGGAACTGAAGGAGCAGATGAAAAGAGGGCAAAATGCATGAACCATTCCTGAATTTCGTTTCATTGGTGGGTCCTCATATACATCACCCCCCAACTTTATTCAGTTTTTTGGTTTTTGAAAAAACTATCCGTGCCTTCCTTCTTCCGTAATGACCAGCATCGGTGGAAATTTGAGAGTTTTTACGGTATATTACCTATTCACCTAAACCAATCTGATTTTTATTTTATTTTATCAATATTAAAGTTCCGTGGAAACTTAAATTAAAGTAAAATTAATTTAATTCAATCTAATTTTAAATTGAATCTAATATTTAAATATTTAATTTTTAAATTATTAAATTCATCTCAATTCAAAATCTCTTTACACGTGAGACTAATAATATTTTTTAATTAATACTATTTATACGTGAGACTTACAACATTTTTCAATTTCTTATAAATATATCTAAATTTATATTAACTTCTAAATATATCTAAATTCATTTTAGGTAGATCCTATAAAACTCACTCTATCATTTAAACTCATTATTATTTATGAAGAATTCAATTTATAAATTTATTTTGATAAAATAATTTTATGTCTACCGTCTTTCACAAACTTTAATACAGAAGACATTACTAATACTTATGTGATGTTTCTAACAGTTGGAAGGCTTTTTCAATGACAGCCATTAATTGTGGTGGGCGCCGACCATTTTAAAATGGAGACTTTTTCCATGACAGCCATTAGTCACGAGGTCGATGTTCCGCAACCGAGCGCTGCTATGCCCACCGAAACTTCGGTACCGAATGGTGTAAATCATTTTTTTTCATTTTTCTCTTATTTTATTTTTACACATTTTTTAATCATTTTAAATATTTAAAAAAGATAATAAAATTTATAAAATATTTTCTTAATAAAAAGAAAAATTAAAAAAACGGTAGAAAATTTCTGTGGGATCCGCAACCAATCTAATCAAATCTGATTTTAAAGATAAAATAAAGTAATTTTTTACCTCAACAGTATATTACGTGGTTGTTCTTAGTAATAATAATGGTAGGAAATTATAAAGAGTACCGTACCGATATTAAGCTCTATATCTAACAGCGTCTTTAAAGTGTAATTTACTGTAAATAGAGTTTGATATAATTTCTTCATTCTCCTGGTATGATGCTCTAATCCTCTGTTCCATTTTAGCATAAGAAGATTTAGGTTGTATTCAGATAGTGAGATGATCTCTAATATTTTATAAATAAAAATAATAAAATAATAAATAGCCGCTATCCAAACGGAGCCTTATCTTCCATGACCTTTGGTGGGCCAACAGATTTCCTCTGATGCAGCTAATCTAATCTGGTTTTTTTAAGTTAATAATATTAACAGCTTAGCCACTCCTTATGATTATTTTTCTTCTGTGTTTATTTTCTTGAGAAAGACTCTTATGCTCTCCATTTGCCCTTGCTATTTTTTTTAGCAAGATTTGATTTCATTGATAAAGCGTAGAAGCAGTACAAAGATAGGGGCTTACATAGCCTAGCAGATGAAATTAAATTAATTAACAGCTCTGTTTCAAGTGGATGCTAAAGATGACGTCTTGGATGAAGAACAACATTTTTCTTTATTTGATATTTTGAAGAAATTATATTTTTCATCTGTCGGTTTCTGTTATTCCAAGTTACACCTGTGATACCACATATGATAAGGATAATGGTAGGTAGTGAATGAGATTCCACATTACTTGAGAAAGAAAAGTTCTTGCTTTTTATACAGTTTCAATGGAACTCCAATTGTATCATTGACTAGTCATTTTAGAGTATAAACCATGTGATTTGGACCTTCTATTAAGATGTTACAACACCTGTTTCAAGTAATTTTTCATTTAAGTGATGACATACGAAGCTACTTAAATGCATCATATTGATTAGTATGATTGAAAATGATTAAATAGACTAATATGTCTCTTGTAAAGAAGATCCAAATTGACTAAGATTTTTTTTTTTTTTTTTTTTTTGAGGGAAGGAAAAGAAAACATGGTTTAAGACGCTTAGTTCTCTGTGGTATGAATGATCGATGGGAATAAGGCACCAAGTACTTTGTCAATGAGTGCCTGATGTACTAGCTCATCAATTCTCGGCGAGTCAGTAAAGGAAAGAAAACCCACCCAAGTCAAGGCCGAGAGAGGGAATCTCGACTGATTATCATCCCAAGAGAGAGGGCTTTGGTTTGAGCTATTTGAGCCATTAATAGCTCTATTTCAAGTGGAGGCTCCATCAATGGATAGCCTGGGGATGGATTATTGGGAGTAGAGGAGGCAAAAGGGTTTGTTGGTTTTCCAGGAAATAAGTAAAAGTAGTAATGGGAAGGTTGGTTATAGCAATATAAATGAAGTTAAAGCTCTGTTGGATGGGTTGAGTCTTTGTTGTATGATGCTAAACTTGAGGGGAGTTACATTCTCAAGTGGACATTTCCTGGAGACAAGGTACAGTTGTTATGCCTTGGTGTATTGAGGAGTTATGTTCTTGTCGCATAATCTCTCCAAGCAAGTGCTGCATGTATTTAGGGAGACTAATAAAGTGGCTGATTGTTTACCAAATCTGAGCTAATAATGCTGTGTGACTGAAACATGGTGCATGGAGAGTGGATGGAGCCAGACACTCCTTGTGCTGCAAGTGCTCTTGATTGTAGTGGAGCTGTATGCTATAAAGAAATAGGGGTGGGTGCTGCTTATGGCTTTCCAGTTAATATTGAATATTTATTTCCCACTAGATTGGTTTTAGTTGAAAGGCTGTAACTTTATCTTTTAGCATTTACATCTTGGTTTTGGATTTAATGTTTGTAACCATAAGGGGTGTGATATAATCATGGTATTCCCCTGCAATAAGTTAGGTACTGTCATTTTTCCTTAAAAAAATGAGGTTGAGAGAGGAGATTGGAGGTACACGGATTTGAGGGAAGCTAGTTGCGATCTAACAAAGAGAAAAATAGGGGAACTAAAATGGGCAGGAGACTTGCTCAAGGATACAATAACCTTCTTAATATTATACGTTAACATATAATCTATTCAGTTTGATTTTTGCAGTAATTACATGGGGCACCATGGAACAATATGAACTGTGCAATATGGGATCTAAAGATATGCTTCTGCCTATATACTGAACAATATACAGTAATTATATGGTAACTAAAATCAGCTTCATGACTCACAATTAGGGAAGACCAGGTTCACCACAGAATTCGTCTGGCTCAAATGCTCTTGCAGACTCATCACTGTAAACTCCAGGTATTACCCTACCGGTACTGGCATTTCCTGATCTTATATTGGATACATTTTGGTCCCCATCAATGTCAGTGAGGAAAAGAGCACACGCAAATAGTGATGCAGCAAGAATGACAAGAGTAAACTTTAATCTGCTCAACACCGGCTTGACCTGTTGGAGAAGAAAAGGAACCCATGTGAGCTAGAATTCACCCCAAGATGAAATTTGTTGTTTCATTTTTCTCCAAAAAGTATAATATGGTCTTACTATGGTAGTTTTCCAATATAAATTCATCCAGAGAGGTGCACAAGGAACTTCAAGGAAAAATGACTTCCAACATTTGCAAGATTAGTGCGTGGTTTGGTGTTCATAGACATTTGTAATGCCACAGAGTAGATTGGAGGATGGATTACCCTTAGACTAAAAAATAGTCATGGCTCATGAAAGGCTCTTCCATTTTGCACCGCCTAATTAGCAATACTAGATAAAAGATTCAGAAAAATGCTGTCATGCTGATGCATGGATGAATCTTTATAGTTGAGTCAGGGGTGTAATCGGTCCGGGGTCACGGATCGATTAAGTCTATTACAATCAACCAATGGAATAATGCATGAAGAAAACAAGTTCTAATCTCGTCCATTGTCCATTCGGGATCCTCAAAACTCCAACCAATCCTCTCCATCCATATGCACCACTATAGGCAAATCGGTATCATCTTCCACATCGCTGCAATTTGAGAATTACCTCAAATGCCTTGCCAGCTGGCCAAAAACTCAACAACCCTTCTTGGCATTACCCAAACAAGTCCCACTCTAGCAAAGATATCATTCCATAAGCTCATGGCTACATCACAATGCAATAATACGTGATCCACAGACTCCTCACTTTTCTTACACATATAGCACCAGTCCAATACCATCAATCGGCATTTTCTTAGATTATCTAACGTAAGAATCTTCCCTAGTGAAGCTGTCCATACAAAAAAAAAAAAAAAAAAAAAAAACGAAGCTTTTAGGGGGCCTATAGTCTTCCATATGTTCTTCCATGGGAATGTTCTTATAGTCTTCCATATTATCCTATGATTTATTGTATGATATATTAGTTAATTGATAGCATATATTATTTTACATTTTGTATGGTCAATGATGATAGATTAGAGAAAATTACATAATTAACTTATACAACTACTATATAAATAATATATTATGTATATATAAAATATATAAAATATTTATATGTAAGTGATTCGGTTAGTTTCGGTCCGGTCCGGTCCTCCAAAAGAACCACACCATGGGACCAAAAACCGAATTTTGGAGACACCATGGACCGAGACCGAGTAGGGGTGAACTCGGTCCAGTCCGGTCGGTTTTTCCAGTCTAGACCGAAAAACTTTCACCCCTATAATTATAGACTCCATCTCCATCATGCATGGGTATAGATGGCTTTTAGTTCAAAAATTCTATAACCCCAAGAAAACAAGTACCACCAGCTAGTTGTTAGTTGGCAAAGTTAAATGGTCACTTCCCTCTATTGCGCAATACATTGTAATCCAACCATTAGACACAAATGAAGCGCTCACCAGAAATAATCTTACCATCTCAAAACAAACTTTCGAAATAAATTGTATCAGGTCCACAAGAATCATTCATACATCTTATGTTGCTTGATTCATATTAAACAAAAGCCTCCAGCATCAAAAGGAAAAATTCATTACAACTACACCAAGTCTGTAAATGAGCAACTTACAGAAAATGAACCAAGGAGCCTGTCCCGTGCCAAGACTTCGGCAGTTTTCACCCATATCTGTTGAGGAAAGTCAATTTAAGCTTCAAAAGTGCATAAAAAAATAAAAGTGGGCAATGAATCATATCCAATGACATAGTAAAGATGCACTCGAATTGCATTACGACTGTAAATCATTCTGAAACACTGATCGGCAAACTTCTTGAACTTGTATAAGAAGTCACAAATCAGATCAACCATAACAAAGAGGTGGGTGACCAAAATTTATTGTATAATTTAAACCCTTGAAAATATTGACAATAGCAGCTATCCTCCAAATTTTTGAAATACAAAATCAAGGGAATGAAAGAGAAATGATTGGTAAGCCTTGGATTTGAACCAATGGGTGCTGACCTCAGGAATGATCCCCCGAACCGACCATTCACCAAATGGATCCCAGACTACATAGCTGGTGATCATCAATTGATGATTACTCAGTTCATCTGTAGTGGCTAGGTGGGGGCTGGGGTGCAAGTTAGAGCACCCTGCAACTAGATCATAGCCAGATCTGGCAGCGGTGGTGAAAGATCTTGCATACTACCACCAAACTCGGTACTGTAGGGGTTGAGGGGCATAGTTTTTCAGACACCTAAGCTGATCCCTCAGGCGATTTCTGACCAACAGCATATGTTTCAGGTTGGTGTTGGTTGAACCGTCAGGTTAGGTTGGTAAATCAAAGGATTTGCCACCCATGGCTGCAACAACTCTTTTCAGCCCCCACAACAAAAAAAAAAAAAAAAAAAAAAAAAAAATCCAAAAAAGTTTAATCCAATTGTTCAAGAACTGCCATCCCTAAACCGCCTCTATAATTAGGTATTTGAGACCACACTCGTTTTTTTTCTTTTGTTTAAATGGAGGGGAGCATGCTTATTGATTAAGGCATACTAGGCTTCTCTATTTTCTTTTTCTTATTGAAATACGAATTTCTTAATATTGTTTTTTTTTTTTTTTTATAAGTTAAAAATTTTATTAAGCACAATGTAATAGACGAAGCCCAAGTACACAGGAAGTATACAGAAGAAACACCTAGTTACATTCTAAAACTAGAAAAACGATGACAAGAACTCGTTTACAGCCCCACTCTTGAGTACAATAGCAGAGAACCAGCTAAGTAGAGTACTTATAAAAACTTCCAAAATGCATCTCTATTGCGTTCCCGATCATTAAAGCACCTCTCATTTCTCTCCAACCAAATGCACCACATAATACACAGAGGCATCATTTTCCATGCAGCTGCCACTTGGGAACAAGTATGCATTTGAAAGTTGGTCCAGCGTGCTAGAAAATCGACCACTGCTTCTGGCATAACCCAGCTCAGCCCAACCCTTCCAAACACTCCATCCCACAGCACTTTAGCCATTTCACAATGAAGTAGTAAATGGTTCACTGATTCCACTTCTTTCTTGCACATAAAGCACCAATCCAAAACAATCATTCCGCGCTTCCTCAAGTTATCTATAGTCTGAATATTCCCTATTGTTGCTGTCCATACAAAAAAAGCCACCCTTGATGGAACATGAGCCTTCCAAATCCTCTTCCAAGGAAAGCACATATGGTGCTGATTTAGTATCACCTTATAGTATGACCGAACTGTAAACTTTATAGAGGCTGTTTGTCTCCAGCATAGTTGGTCCCTGCCCTGTCTTCTTATCTCCACTGAATACAACAATCTAAAAAAAATCAGTAACCTCCTCTACTTCCCAATCCTGGGCAGATCTGGAGAAACCTACATCCCAAAGCACCACTCCGTTGAAAAAACCCATCACCTCTGAAACTGAAGCTTGCTTATTAGTCGCCAATCTGAAAACAACCGGAAAGGCTCTAGACAATTCAGTATCCCCACACCAAACATCAGCCCAGAATCTGATTTTTAAACCATCACCAACCGAGAAGTAAACTTGTTTCAGGAAGCAACCCCAACCTTTCCTAATATCCCTACATACTTTCTTTCTTTATTCCCTTTTACCAGTTGGTGTGGCCAATCATATTGAAAAATTGTATAGAGATTTTTTGTGGGGAGGCCTGGGAGAGGAGACTAAAACTCCCTTAGTGAGTTGGAAAAAAGTTTGTTGCCCGATTGTTGATGGAGATTTGGGTATTCATAGCTTATGTAGTTTTAATAAGGCGTTGTTAGGGAAGTGGCTATGGAGATACCATGGGGAAGAGGAAGCATTGTGGAGGGGGGTGATCGATCGAAAGTATGGTAGTGATTGGGGAGGATGATGTACCAAGGATTGTAGGGGTTCGTATGGAGTGAGTCTATGGAGAAAAGATTTAGAAGAAACCAATAAATTTAAAAGAAAATAAATTAGACATCTCAAGAGTTCTCGATATCTATGCAAAGCAACTACATATGCTATTATCCAACCAAATCTAGATATGCATTTCAATCTTGCCAGTTCGAAATAGAAGTAAGCAACATACTGAAAACTCTATTTGCCAATTACTTCTTCTCGTTAGAAATAAGGTTTTATGAACTATAGGTGGACGAATATTTTAAGGTGAAAAAGATATAAATCAAAATCATATTTCCTCCCCTAAACACTCCTCAGTTCTCTCGGCGATCAAATTTGATGTAAAGAAAGAAGCACAAACTCTATCGTATTCCACTGAAAAACAAACAAGAATTATGCGTACCTGGCCATCATACCAGCCTGTCTCTTCATCTACAAAAGGAGAGGAAGAAAACTACGCTATCAATTACCCAGAAAAAAGAAAAAAATCGTTTTAGTGTTCTAAGTAAACTTATCACCTCAGTCCGAACAGCCCAAAACTTAGAATTTCAAGGTTTTCCCTTCCCCTCAAAGTTCGTAGAAACTAATTAAACGAAGACAATCAATATAGCAGAAGAAATAAAGCAGAGCATTTACATTCAACTGTGGCACTGAGCAATCGATTTCCCACGTAAGCCCAACCCAGGTACATCCTCACAACGGCAAGAGTAACCAACAATATCCCACTTGAAACAGAGCAGACAATCCGCTTGAATGGCTCTGTTTCGGGCCCAACGGTGCCGAACCAGGCAACGGGGAGGCCGATAAAGAGCGCAAAAGAAGCGCCGGTGACGAACAATTTGGAGCTATACTCAACAATGTCGCTGGAGGCCCATGAGAAGGGGAAGGAGGTGGAGAGGGTCTGGTACTCGTTTATGGGCTGTTGCTCAAGTGGAACAGGGCACCCTGTTTCTGGTCTGCCATTTCTGAAGGATGATGCGAAGGTTTTGGAAATTGAGCTTTTAAAGTTGTAGAGGTGGTGGTGTTGGAGACTGAGGTTCGGGAATGAGAAGATGGGTGAGAGGAAGTTGGATGGGGAGGGAAAGAAGAGGGAAAGCTGGGGTGGTTTCGGCGATGAATGCAAGAATCTGGCCATGACTTCTGACTCTTGAGGGAAATTTTTTCAGTCTGCACTTGGGTCACTCGCTATATCCAAGATGGAAGATTTTTTTTCTGGTTCTTTTCCTTTGTTTTTTTTTTTCCCAGTCCCCAGTATGATCCTCTAATCATCTTGGAGTGTCAAATTTAGGATCTTAATTAAGATTTACTTACATGGTGGCTTAGAACTTAACTATTCCAGGAGTGGTAAAATAAAAGAAAAAATGATATTTACCGTCCGTCACAAAAGTATCGTGTATGAGATTTATATAAAAAAAATTAATTTATTTTAATGATAGATTACACTCTTTTTAAAAAAAATATATATGATATTTACATAACTTATAACTATATCTAACATTACTCGTCTTTATTTTTTGTTCACTCCTTTGAGTGCGATGAAAATTGCACAGGCAGAGTACATCCCTCCTCGAATTACACTTCATATCTTGAATTACTACTCTCAAGCCAGGTACTCTCAAGTGTTCAATTTTAGTAATGCAGCACAATCATGATCATCGGATCATAATGAAATTATAAAATATTAAGGTTTAATAATTTGAGGATGCAATATATTAGTTTCAATATTTTTGAAGTATAAAGTATAAAGATTTTGATAGTTTAAGGGTACAAAATATATTTATCTCGAAATTCCTAACTAGCCCAATGGCATAACGGTGAGAAACTAATAGGCACTAGGCAGTGATGATATGATTTTCTATCTATTGATTTTGACAAGTGTTTAAGCGAGAATTTACAGAAATAAACTCACACACTAACATAATTTTATATGATCTATTAAATTTAGTTTACAATAAAACTAATTTTACAATCTGATATGTCCCATTAGTTTCTAAATTTATTTTTATAAAATTCTTTTGCAACTTATTGTATTCGTAATCCATCTCAACTCATCTCACTACTATTCATTACTATTCATTAACTTTAACTCACAAATCTTACTACTATTCAAAATCCATCTCAACTCATCTTCAAATCTAAACGACACCTTAAACATTTCTCATTGATTTTTGCACGAAGCCGGCTGTGTTTAGATATTGATCTGAGTTAAGTTATCTATAAACAATAGTGAGTTAAGATGGTAGAATAAATTTTGTAAAACTCACTTAAAATGAATTTAGATGTATTTATGAAAAGTTAAATAACGTTGTTGATCTTACGTGTAAAGAGGTGTTGAGTTAAAAAATATTGTAAGTCTCAAATGTAAAGAGATTTTTAGTTAAGATGAATTTAATGATTTGAGAGTTAAGTATTTAAATGTTAAAAAGGGTTTATGTCTGAACTGAGGTGGTTTCCCGCGTCAGAGCTCTTCTACACCACGGACTTTACCTAAAACCAAGGGTCCAAGCTTCACCAATACAGAATATGAAAACAAGTCTAAAGTAAATGAATCTCTTTTTTTTTTTTTTTTGTTTTCTTTCTATTTTGGTCTTTCTTTTTCACAATTGTTTTACAGAGATCCATTGTTTACACTTGGCCAAACATGATCTCCACAGATACAGAAGGTGAACGTATTATTTTCCTTTTTCTTTCTTTCTTTCTTTTCTTTTAAAACTCCCTCTTCTACTCCCGGGACATTCTTACATGTAGAATGATACTACCTACTTACACCACTAACATTCAATCGTATCCTCCTCCTCCACTGCACTTTTGCAGCTATTCAGTTAGGAGGAACACCAATTCTTCTGAATGGCTTGCGCTGACTCCCACTTTGAATGAACCAGCACTTTCCAATCCAGCAAGTTTCTTTTTCATATGAAATCTTCAGCTCCTCTGGCTCTTTGAGCCGAAGAACAACTATTATTACAACGTCGCGATCTGTCACCGTGTCTATTAATTTGTTGAAACAACAAGGCGTTGAAGATGGCAAAGCCGGGAGTAGAGCTGTGCGAAAGAAGGCCGTAATTGTGGATCCCTACAAACAGGTAAACTTAATGGATTATAGTTGATAGGCAGGATACTAAACTATTGCAACCAGGCATTTCATCACAAAGCAAATGAATGAAATTTTGTATTTATAATTGATACTACTTCATGAACATAGTGAGATTTTTCTAAAGACCTAATGTCACAAGATTTTGTGTTTCCATATCAACAACTTCAACATTTCCTATACATTTTGTGAGTTTCAGTATTCTGACTGAGCCCCATACCTTGCATAATTTATATAGGATTTTGATTAAAATGTTGGCTCATTATTTCATTTCACCATTTCATCAGGATGGGAATTAATATACTGCCCAATGTAAGAAGTGTGATGTGGCACATCATACCAAGTATCCAGGATGGATTTCAAGGTCTAAAACTTACGTTTGCCAGCAATCATGTATTATCTCTGCAACTGCTGGATCAACTTCGTCCTGAATTTCAAGACGCCTGTTCTGGAATCCAACAGCTCCAACAACCTGCATCGGGTTCAAGCCTTTCCAAGGGATACGTAAAGTAGATAACTCCCATAATATCACACCAAAGCTATACACATCACACCTGCAAACAAGACAACCTGATTATGTTCAAAATCTACGACAGAGAAACTTTTCCAATATACACCTGCCAGTCTCCAGCAATTAAGCAGGGTACAAGCACCCAGACACTAACTTCTCGTTGGCTTGTTCATTCCTTAGAACTTCGGGTGCCATCCATTCAGGCTGCAGTACGACAGCAGTGTTAATTATCATATATTTTTATCAAGCAACAAGGTGTGCGATTGAGGTAAAATAAGGAAAGAAAGGACTACAAAAGGCAGGTCATAGAAAGTTTTCATAGATAAGAAGCATTACTGTTCCAGCAGTGGATTTAGAAGACAGAAAAGTATGGTGCTTCATGCGCGATAAACCAAAATCACAAACCTGCAGAAAGGAAAAAGCTATTAGAGAAGATTCAATTGATTTCTCTCTCAAAAAAAAAACAAGCATAATCATGAAATAGCTCTTAATTTCCAGAACTTGGCTAGAGCAGACCTTAACAACCCAGTTTTTATCAACGAGGAGATTTGGAGACTTTAAATCTCGATGCACAATGGGAGGATGGCTTGTATGCAAGTAATTCATTCCTCTGGCCTGCAAACGATCAGGGAACTGTGCTCAAGAAAACAGAACTAAACCAAAAGGGGATACAAAAAGAAAAAGAAAAAGAGCTAATCCACTTATACCACATCACGTGCCATCCGCATTCGCCTCTTTTCATCAATTGGAGAATTGGGACGATGGAGTAATCTATACAAACTTCCCCTACATATCAAACAGAGTTTGAGGGAAAAGACAAAAGTGTGGACAGAACTATGAGTGAATTTTGGTTTTGGGACAACCCCATTGATGTGAAATCATTTCTCGGCAAAAATTGACAACTATGTGACCTCAGAAATCTCTCAGACAACACGTTTTTGATCATTTTTTCTTTTCCAGGAAAAAAAAGATACATCTGCATTAAGGCTTTGCCATTTTCATATATAGCATACTGCAATTCACTTGCACACTAACATGTTTTCTTTAAAAGGCTATGTGGCGGAGAAGTCATCTACAGGCTTTGTGGCATAAATTCAAGTTGGAGCAATTTGGCATGCACATAAACACAAACAGCCATGCATTTTCAGTTAAGGAAACAAAATGTAGACCCCTGAGGAATTTATGGGCATCCAAGTGAACATGGTAAACTGGGAATTTGTATCATATATCTAGGTCAATAAAAATATTGTTCCATTTAACACCAAACACAGCATGAAAATAACCTGGGAAGGAACTCCGTCAGTATAGAGAAATGTGGGGGCCGTGTAACTGCTCCCATGAAAAGGACAACATTAGGATGTCTTAGCCTTAACATGATTTCAACCTGCATGAGGCAACAAGCAGGAATTTCTTCAGTAATATAGAAAAAATTAATTTTATTAGATATTTGGCTTGTTCTAGGAAAACAACATATGATAAAAGGTTGATCCTGCTTACTTCACTTTTAACCTGAACCAATGCATCACCAGATAAACCTTGGTCCAGAAACTTCTTGACAGCAACTTCCTAGAAAGCATTCATGTAACATCAACAAGAGCAAACACATTCTTAAAATGCATCAACCAAATCTTAGAAGTTCTTTAACGTGATCATTTGACAGAACAATAGTTTTTTTTATTGGCAACAGAACAATAATTTAAATTAAAACAGGCTATTGGAAGCATTTATTTCACAAAGCTTCTGAGGCAATGGAAAGATTTTGATAGACTTGTTGCCCTGAGTTCCACTATTGAAATAAGATATGAAACACTATCGCAACGATTTTCCATTTAAAAAAATATACCAGTGCCAGGTAAAAAGCTGTCAGAGCTTCTAAAAATGTTGCATATATTGCCACTTTGCCGTCATTGAGAAGCTCCATAGAAAACTAAATTACAAGCATTTCTACTAGACTAAAAAGTAATGGCAGAGCCAGAAATTGGTTTAAATGGACCAGAGGCAAGGCTATATGTGGACAAAAATATGCTATCTGAACTACTCTAATGTATCTCCCGTAAGTTTGAAACAACCGAGCACTAGGTATGGATATAAGTAGCAACTGGTCAATACCTATAATAGTTTTAATTTAGGCCCTGTTTGGATTGAGAGATGAGATGAGATGAAATGGTATTAGATGCATTGAATAAAATATTATTATAATATTATTTTTTAATATTATTATTGTTTTGAGATTTGAAAAAGTTGAATTGTTTATTATATTTTGTGTAGAAATTTAGAAAAGTAGTAATGATGAGATGAAATGAGTGGAGCTAAGATCACTTCTCAATCCAAACGGGGCCTTAATGCATTGATAAGCCACAAGACATTTTTTTCAATTTTTACTTTTTTTAAGAAGAGGGCGTGACCCCAATTCTATTCACAACGGCCCTTAGCCAAAAAAACGTCTGAATGACATTATATAAATGACAATGGAATACATAAAAGTAACATTGATAGTTTGAAGAGAACATGCGTGCATGTAGACACATACATACACACACGCTGACACATATAAATTAATTTAATATAGGATTGTTAAAGGGAGAAAGATTATCTTTGAATTGTCAAAAGCAATTTAAAATAAGGGAGGTAATACACAGGAAAACAGGGAAACAAGGGGGAGCCATCATAATTTGTGAAAGTAGAATGGAGAAAACCAAGACTATTAACTGTTCACAAGAAGATGAGGTGGCCATGCACAGTGGTGGAACCACGTTGAGGCTAGCCTCCCAAAAACAAAATTAATCATTACTATTTAAATTCAAATAAAATTTGATAAAAAATAACATAGATCTCAAAAATTTAAAAATTTCTTAAAATCTTTCAAAAATATGAAAATTTTCTTCTAATCCCATCTAAAGTTCTCTGAGTCTTCTTCAAAGTATGAAAAAAATAGTTTCTATATTTTCTTAAAGTTCATAATTTTTGCATCCAAAATATAAAAAATGAGTATACATACATAAAAAATACCAAAAATATACCACCGAAAATTTAAAAACTTGAAAATATGAGTTAAAAAAATATACAATCCAAAAAACATTTCTCATAAATTGAAGGAATATGAAATTAAATTATGTCTATAATGTATTTTCTTATAAGTATAAACAACAAAGTGTATAATATATACATACACATACACATAGGCATGTATGCAAGCATCGCCGTCATTGTATAGATTAACATGCCCCCCCCCCACCCACCCCCCCCCCCCCCCAGAAAAAAAAAAAAATTCCCTCTGCTCCCAATTAAAAGTAACTACCAAAAAAAGATAGATAAATCACTTGTGTTCAAAATATTACTCACAGTGCCATTCCAATCTGCACGATAAACCTCACCATACGAACCTGCCAAAAACATTATGCAATACTGGTATCAAACGACCAAATCATATTATGAAACATAAATCCAGGTTGGTGCTCCTAAAAGGAAAATAGAAATTTTGGCATTTGAAAAGGCCTTACTTTTCATATTTTAATTGATTTCCCTGGTTATTTTATATTCTTTTATTCACATTGTCCTTGTGCATCTTGGACAATGGAAAAACAGATTAAGCTTGACTCAAGCTCAAATTTAACTTTAATAAGCAAGCTCAAGCTGCGCTCATTGATTGAGCTCAGCCTGGCTAGACTGAATTTGAAATTGAGCTCACAATCACAGGGCAAGGTTGCCAAAAAAAAAAAAAATACTGCATGCCTTTTGGAGGGAGCATCAGAATAAACCAAACAGAAATCAATAACATTTAATTTCTGTAATTAAGACAACAATGTAGTTACTGTAGAACTATGAGACATATACTATAGAAGGTTAAGAATATGATAATCACCAGTTGTTTAGTTCACCAATGAGCTCTAGCTCAAATGAAAAAAAAGGGAGTGGAATAACACCTCGTCCCCCTAGTAAAGTGGGGGTGGAAGGTTTGGTTGTGGGTTAAAGACTCACCAGGTGCGCAAGTAACTTACCATTCAAAAAACCTAGATATGAGAGGTCAAGTACAAGTAGAATCAGATTCAAATACAGTCCAAATGTAAATAGCCATAAGATCTAAAACTTATTGGTTAAAACGGCACTTCCGCCATTTTATTCCAAGGTGTATAAAGCAAAAACATATCTACATATGTTTAATAGCTAGGATATCGTCACTCTCTTATAGAGGTAAAAAAGGATTATCTTTTAGGAAAAAAGAGCACTATTCAGCATGAAAAAAGATCTTAAAGTCCGAGCAGCACCTTCTCGATAAGTTGTTCCAATCATATCCAATGTCCCTATAGATGTAAAAGTTTGACTAAGACTAAATGACTAAGTTGATAAGTTTGTATAGGATTAGGTGACTAAAATGATAGAGTTTATCCTATCATTAAGTTTATAATTATGGATGAATGTAAAATAATTAATGACTTTATCTATAACAACATTGAGTCTATCTAGAAGTCTTAGAGGTTGTTTAGATAAGTCATCAATGTGAAATTCGAGTCCATAAGGATCTGCACTTATCCAGAACAAAAGCTAAACAAAAATCAGTTACTGCAGAGAAGAGTTATCGCGACTTGTCAGTAATCCGTCAGGAGACGTCTTCACGACAGATTCTATCCGACAGTAGAATCCTACTGAAACTGGAACTCTTTCCTGATAGTTTATTTAAGGGATTCTACTGGTTAGGATCAGTAGAGATTCAGATCTGCATATTTTCTAGAGCACTTTCCAATGCATATTTTGGTGAGAAAATTCCTTGGAGAATTTTCATATTGTTTCTCTCAGAGAGTAGTACTTGAGTGTTAGTGTTTTATCTCTCTTTTTTAATGCATGCGTACTCCATGTCGGAAAATTGATTGGTCAACTTTCAGCCACTGGAGTTCCAGGAGAAAAGCCAATGTTTGAAGATCGTCAGAGGTTATGGCTGCTACAGCGGTAGAAGACAAATGGGTCATTTGTCTGGTCAAGTAAGAGTGTCAATTGACAAAGGTTTTGTAATTGAACTTTATTTGCAATTGATTTTCAAATAATAAAATTGAATTTTTTGGGTTTGGCTACCCCATAGGGTTTTACATTTAAAAGGTTCTTTAAAGAGTTTCCCTTCGATACCAATCTTGGTGTTATGCACTTCGTTTATTTTATATTATTGCTTTATTAATAAATTAATTGCATGCTTGACGACTAACCAATTTGTTGAGTGAATTGGTAGATATTTCCGCTGCATTATAGAAGTACTTGGGTAATTTCAATCCCTATAGGAGCCGTTCATAACAATTGGCTGAGTTGAATTGTGTACGAGTCCCAACATTTTTTTTTATATATAAGTAAGAAGTAATGTGATTGATATAAAGATAGGCATAGCCCAAGCACACCGGAGGTATACATACGAGTACACCAAATTAAGAACTAGAAACTGTTACAAGAAAATCATGGAAGCTGATACCATTTAAATCTAAGGCAATGGTCCACATAAATTAAGTCTTAAAAAAAAAAACTCCTAAACTCCTCCGAGGAAGGTTCATGATCATAAAAAAATCTATCATTTCTCTCTCCAAATCCACCAAAAAATACAAATAGGAGCCATCCTCCACACAGCTGCAATCTGTGGTTTCCCTGTGATCCCTCTCCAGCTAGCTAGTAGTTCCACCACCATTCCCGGCATTACCTATGCTAATCCCATTCTACTTAAGAAATAATTCCATATGTCCCGTGCAAAGTCACAATGTAAGAGTAAATGATCTACCATTTCCCCACTATTTCTGCACATATAGAACCAGTCCGTAATTATAAGTCCACACCTTCTTAGATTATCTATGGTTAAAATCTTCCCTAAAGCTGTTGTCCAAACAAAAAATGTGGCCTTGGGAGGTGTTTTACTCCTCCATATGTTATTCCAAGGAAAATTGAGCCTAGTTTGAACTGTAAGTATGTCATAGAAAGAGCATGCCGAGAATTTCCTTTTCTTAGAAGGTCTCCATTCCATCTTGTCTTCAGCTGGAACAATAGCAGTGATTTTATACAGCAAGCTAAAGAAATCCACCAGAGCACTCACTTCCCAATCTTGTGCCTCCCTAGTGAGGTTGATATTCCAATCCTGTGAATCATGTCTACTTGCCCTCACATCAGCCACCATAACTTCATTTTCTCGTGCAATTCTGAAAATATTAGGATAAACAACCTTAAGAGCCGTATCTCCCACCCACACATCATTCCAAAAGCTAATTCTGCTGCCATCCCCCAAAAACAACTTAGTATTACTCAAAAAAGCCCCCCACCCTTGCCGTATATACTTCCACAACCCCACACCATATGCCCCCTCCCCTCATTAGAGCACCAGCCCCCCTTGCACTCTCATACTTCGCATCAATCACCCCTTTCCATAACACTTAGCTCTCATGATTATAACGCCACAACCATTTCCCTAATAGAGCCTTATTAAAGGCCCTAACATTACGAACCCCCAACCCACCATCTCTCAAAGGAGTACACACTTTATCCCATCCAACTAGATGAAATTTAAACTCATCCACCTAGTCCACTCCACAAAAAAGAAAATCACGTTGGAGTTTCTCAATCCTAGATGCAATGCTTGCTAGAAGGGAAAATAAAGACAAAAAATATGTGGGAAGGTTAGAGTGCTCTTAATAATAAGTGTGGTCCGCCCCCCTTTCAATAAGTATAACCTTTTCTATCCGGCCAGCCTACGCTCTAATTTCTCTAACGCCTCCTCCCAAATTGTCTTAGCTTTGAAAGTTGCGCATCAACGTGAAACCAAGGTACTTCAACGGTAGCGAGGAGACCACACATCCCAATATGCTGGCTAACCCCCTAATATTTCTCACCTCACCCACCGCAACCATCTCCGTTTTAGCAAAGATTTATCTTTAACCCGGATACCGCTTCAGAACAAAGTAAGATAGGCTTCAAAGATTGAATATGTCCTGCATTATCCTCACAAAATAGCAGCGTATCATCTGCAAACAAGAGATGAGAAATAGCGATGGAGCCGTGGTTGATAGCCCCCACTGAAAATCCTAAAAAAAAAAAAAACCCCTCTACGGTAGCCGACACCATTCTACTAAGAGCCTCCATCACAAGGACAAATAAGAGTGGTGATAGTAGATCCCCTTGTCATAGCCCCCGCGAACTATTAAAGAAACCCATAGGATCACTATTTACCAAAACCGAGAAATGAGCCATTGACACACAATACATCATCCACAAACCCCTCCATTTTTAACCACATTCTCAAATTTGAAAGGTCATCTACCCCTGGAATTCCTCCACAATCTAACATTATGGAAAAGTAATCAGAGCATACCCGAGGAAGTCTTTTCTAACATAAATCTAGAAATTGCATTTCCCATGAAGGAGATATGAGGAATTTGTACAGCCTTGACCAGGCTTGGTTATTAGACCAAGTATAATCACCTCTCATGAGAGGTAGGTCCATGAGTTCTAGCTCGAATATTAAATCCGAGAATTCCACCATGGCACGATTTTGTCGCCCCTCCCCTAATCTTTCGCTGGGAAATCTTGTCACATTAAAATCTCCACCAATACACCAAGGAACCTCCCACCAAGTAAATAAGCCTGCAAGCTCATCCCAAAGCAACCGTCATTTGCAATCCAAATTAGGGCCATAAACCCTAGCAAAGGCCCATACAAAACCATCTTCAGAACTTTTAAAAGAACACGCCACCGAGTATTCTCCCACAAATTCATCAATGTTCTCCACCACCCTCTTATCCCACATAACTAAAACTCCACCCGAAACACCATTCGAAGGTAAGTATGACCATCCTACATACTGGCAGCTCCAAATACTCCGTATAGTTCTTCTTGAAATAAGCTTCAACTTCGTTTCCTACAAACAAATAATGTCCACCTTCCATTGTCTTAACAAAGATCTTATTTGGAGGCGTTTGTTGATCTTTTTTTTTTTTTTTTTTTATAAATAAAATAAGTATTATTAACAAGAATGGGCAACACTGCCAATTACAAAGCATTATGCTCTATCTACAAAGGCACATCTAAGAAAACATGGATCTCATGCCGTTAAAGTCCACAGCAATGGCCCAAGTACATAAGAGTCCTAAAAAAGAAAACTTTTAGCTCCGCCGTAGATTTCTCCTTATCTTGTCCTCTCATTTCGCTCCTGCCACAAGCACCACATAATGCAAGCAGGAATCACGTTTGTTGATCTTATTCAACCCCCTAACAATTTTGGGCTTCATTTATCAACTATTCCAGCCCTTCCTTTGTTCCTACCACGGCTTGCACTCCCCTCTTTGCCATCATAGTTGATAGACCAATCTAGCCGCTTCAACTCCCTACTTCTTTTTGGCCTTGCTCCCTGTTGGTAATGGCCTGCCTTAATGGCTATTAATTGTGCCCTAAATTGATCTGTATAGCCCTCTCACGAAATCCCCACACAACTCTGCAATTCCTCCACCTTTTTCATTACCCAGTCAGTAGGTGGAGGATGCATAATACTTATCGGAGAAGGGTCCTCCCCTGCAAGCTCCTCACCCACTGATCCAAAAGACTTAAATAGGATCACCAATCCTTCCCCTTCCACATCCCCTTTCTCCATCTCAGTCCCACTCTCCAGAACTACAAGATCCTCAACTACAAGCACCTCTTCTCCCTCCATCGGCATGTTCCATGGCAGCCCAGAACTCGTTGAGCTGTTCTGTTTCATCCCAGGACTCGCCGACTTGATCTGTGTCTCCTCGACAAGTTCTTCTTCACCAACGTACTCCAGCCCATCACCTCTTGTATTTTCCTCCATATTTTCCCCCTCTTCTCCTTTCTGCGCCTGCGAAACCACCACAGCCAGCAGAGTGCAAAATAGAATTTCACCCTCTTCCTCCTCCGGTGACATCACAGGCTTCGACGCACCACCAGATGACTTGCCGAGGACCCGCGACAGTTTCTATGCAAGGGGTGGCGCCAATGTGCTGGCCTCCCCCAACTCTCCCAATACACAGAGATGCCCATTTTGGGCCTTTACCTTCCAAACCCGTTTCGGGCCTTTCACCAAGTCCGGCCCAACCTCCAGCAATCCCATCCCCCTGTGATTCCTTCCTACGAGCCCATCCCCCTGACCCAAACCCATCCCCACCCCCTCAACGCACCATTTCAATCACTTCTCAAAATCCTCAACGCACCGTTTTGTCTCCACCCCTTGATCCTCCTTTACGCACCGTTTCAAACCCATTATTTTACAGTGCAATTCCTCTACCTGTGATTGCATCTCTGACAGAGCCAGCAGAATACTTTCCTTATTAAGAAGGCCAACAACACCCCTGCCACCATCCCCACTACGCTGAGCCCCTTCAGAAGCGGTGACACCACCTCGCAGGCCAGAGCTAGCTACAGGACCTCGAGAGCAGGCTTGCCTTGGTTTCTGCAGCACCTCCATATACGACCGAGGAGAAGGTTGCGCTTGCTTCGTCGCTGTCATCGTCACGAGTCCCAACATTAATCAGAGACAAGATTTAACCCCCAAAAAAACTCCTTTTATTTGGTATGACATTTGACTCTCAAGTGTTTGGGGTGGGTCTCAATTCAAATCTTAACAAGAGTGAAAAGTTTGCCCTTTTATCCTAAAATTGGGCCTCTAAACAAAATTTTGACAAAGAATGTTTTTCAGTTATTCAGGAAAAAAATAGCTAAAGAATCAAGATATCCAGTAAACTTCAGTACCAACCAAAATGGAAAGGAACACATCTAAACACATACACATGAAACATTAACATTGTTTATGGAAAAACTTACCGATACCAATACGTTCACCAATCCGTAGATCCTCCCAAGGAATTTCCCATTCTGCAACTTCCCCCAGCACTGGGTTAGTACCCTCACCATGAGCATCAGAAGCAATGAAGAGACCGGTGTTGGCTGCTTCTGTTAATTTCATAACAGATTCTTTGCCCAACTCAATGTCAGCAGAATCTCTTCTAATCTTATCCAGAAAGCACTGTTGATCATCATTGACTAATGCAATATTAACTTGTCTTTGGCAAGAGTCAGCTGCAGTATCATGCAGAGCTCTAGCAACCATTTCAGCATTGTTAAGAGTAACCGCATTTACACCTGTAGCATCAGCACAGACGGGGTCATTACTTCCACTACCAACAAGCACAAATCCCTGAGTTGTAGGTTCAGAGGGCAAAGAAACATCAGACATAATGGAAGTTGTCTCCAATTCTTTTGATTGATTGGATAACCTCTGCGTAGATAGTTTTTGTTTCCTATCACAAGTGACATTGTTCAAAGGCTCCATTTCAGTATTGGGTACAAGGGACTGCTCCAGATTTGACAAAAACTTATCAGGTTCATATTGAACCTCATTGTCTACATTTTTTGCATTCACCAGATCATTTTGTCCAACCAACTTCTGTTGACCCAGATCATGTGGATTTATGTCTGAAAACAAATCTGGAGGAGGCGATGCACCACTCTCTAACAGAACAGCATGCAGTTTCTGAGCAAACTCGGGGTTCTTGGCTGCACTGATTACATATTTTGAAACATCCTTAACTTTCTTTTTCTGTGCTGATGATGCTTTTCCACATGTGCCCGATGAGCTTTCACATGTTTTCTGCAGTGATGGAAGAAGCTTGCCCCATTGATTTTCAAATATCTCAGTTTGATTTTCTTTTGTTTGCATGCCTACAACTGAAGCTTCGTCTGACTTTGAACCAACAATTTCAAAAACTCTATCAAGATCAGGTGGTACCAGCTTTCTGTTTCCTTCATTATCCATCAAACACACATCAGTGGGTATTCCAATGACATCTGCATAGCTCCTTACATCATAGACAGGATTTGGGAGCTGACTGCTTGGTACTTCAGCAGGAATTAGGGTACCAGGAGCACCCATGAGATCAATTATATATTCACTGCATCAAATCAACAAATAATTATGTCAATCATTAATCATTCCCTAAAAATCTTAATGTTTGTTGCATTTTCCTATGTTACACAACACATATGCATGAAATGGAAGGAGAAAAATTAGAAAAAAAAAAAAAAAAAAAAAAACAGAGCGTGTGGCATTTCACATCATGTCTACTTGACTATAAAGGAAAACTAAAACCCAAAAACTAAAGACGAGTTAAGAATCTAAAAACAGATTACTGCATTAAATATATACTAGTGACAGATGAATTCTCATATGGCATAAAAATAAATTATTCCTGCTTCAAAATTTAAGAGAACTACAGTATGTGAAATGTCTCAAGGAATTCATGTTCGTTAGCAACTAATACTAATTTTGAAGTGTGCATCTGCCAAGGTTTGCAGCCACTATCCAAAATATAGATATTACCATCGTATAGGTATGCTCAACCTGCATCATTTACCCCCTTCCTTTACTTTTTTTATCCTAAGACACCAATTTCTACAAAATAGGAAGTAGGCCTCACACAACCATAACCCCTCTGTCATCCCCACCTCAATGAACTCGGGTTTCCATGCCAAGCCCCTGGTACAGCCCAATAGGGACTTTACAAGCACCTTTTGCAGTCCCACATGAGAAATATTGACAGTTAACTCAAAAAAAAAAAAAAAAAAAAAAAAAAAAAAAAAAAAAAAAAAAAACCTAACATGCATCGATGACCTATGCAAAAAGCCAATTTAAAGCGTCCATATCACAAAATTGACTTAAACATAATTCAGAGAAAATTTTATACTTGTAGCATTGAAAAACTATGGCTGCAGGTTATCACCTTCCATCATCCATTTTGATGAAGTTCACAGCTCCATCATCAGTGCCTGTATAGTAGCTTCCTTTGACCAACGTACATGGAAGATTAATCCTATCCGCTAGTACCTAGCACCGCAAGCATCAAATAAATAATTTCTAAAACAAAAGGTAACCAAAAGAAGGAATATTTTCTAAATAAAAGAAGGCAGTGGAAATTAAGCAATGAAGATGTCTGAGGTGAGTTAAAGGATACATAATTTTCTTCTTCATAATTTAGTTTAGGTAAGGTAAGTCAAAAGATGATTAACCTTAAATAGCAAGGCCCTATGGCGTGAAAGTCCAACATCAAGACATCCAAGGGGAAGAATAATTGTGTTTAGAGAATTCCGTAACTCATAACTCCTTGTGTTCCATCTTCTCAACATTTCATCAGCATCAAGTACCACACCACCCATTCTATCAACAACAAGATCGGCAATTTTCTGAATCAAACCACTTAAAATCTGGCCCTGTTCAGAAACTCGATACTCTTTGGATATGGTACAAGCTATCTTCTCAAGCTTTTGAAGTTCACGATCAACCAAGCGATTTACGAAAATAACTTCATAGTCAACATTATCTGAAATGGATATTGCTTGAAGATCCACCAACAAAGGCATCTTCCCTTGTGTGTCCAGCTTTGAGGTAATGCCATATACATCATAAAAACCATCCATCACTTTTTCATGATAACTTACTACATTATAGTTCTGCATGAAAGGAAAATGGAAATTTATTAGAAAAATCTCTCTCCCCAGTTAAAACCAATAAGAATCTGCACGTAGACAACTAAGAAATTAGCTATAAACATTTAATATATAGAATATAAAAAAATTATCCGGCTGACAAAATAGGAAATTCAGCACAAGACATCTGTCTTTCGACACTAAAATTTCATGATCTAAGTTCCTAGAGAATAAGCCCTCCACTAAAATGGTGTAGTTAAGCTATTTCACTCCACACTAGGAGTTCCCTGGATTACCTGATACACAGTTCTGGCAGGTGAAATATTGTATTCCTCAAGGGTGTGTCCAAAGGGCCCTACCTTATTGTGGTTCCATGTCATAAAAAATTAAGCTATTTCACTTACTTAAGACAAGGAACTCATTATCACAACAATATAGATCGCCAGAATATTGTTTCTTTACTTTTCCTCAATTTCTCATCAACAAAGTTGAGGGTATAGAAAAAGTGAACAATGATCTCATCAAAATCTTGAAAACTAGATCAAGATAAAGCATGGTCCATGAGGCAAAACCAGAAAACGAGAGCAATCAACTATAGGTAATTGTACAAAAATACGCATAAGCAAGACCAAGAAAACAGCTTCAAAGTTGGATACGAAATACAAGGAAACAAGTAATTAATTTATAACTTCACTCACCATAGTTTGCAAAAGAATTTAAATTTTTCAAGTAAAGTAAATGATTACCATAGTATAAACAAGGCACCACAAATCAAAAATCAAGCCACCCCTCCTCATCCGAAACTCGCAAAGCATCATTCCAACACTAATGCACCAAAGTCATATACCTAACAAGAAAGTTTCACAAATGCCCACGGTATAGCGTACACGTTTTAACATAATTAACGAAATGATCCAAGAATAAACGCAAATAGATGGTACCCCATCAAGAAGACAAGATCCACAAAATTTACAAACAGACCTAATTTGCTCCAATTCAGAAACAACTGCAATAAGAACGAAATTGAGAATTTTGGGAATCAGAAGTCATGGCCTACCCAATACCGAAGCGATAAAAACTTGACGATGGCTTGACTGTCAGAGACGGGAGCGGAGCACCCAAGGCTAATCTGCTTGGCGGCATCGATCTGAGCCGTCTCGGAGTCCTCGCGCGCATCTGGATCGGATGCGCTAATCGCTAGGGCCAACTGCACCTGAAATTCCTCCTCCATGAAATTGAAATCCACGCAGCCATCACCACCACCGCCACCGCCATCCCCAGCCGTCCGATCGACGACTGATTCATCGGCCCCGATTCTCCCCATTGTGGCGGGCCCAGAGGCCGTCGAAGACGGCCCCGAAGAAGAAGAAGACGAAGCGGGCGTATTCGGACTCGGACTCGGACTCTGAGTGGGGCTCGGGTTCGTTGTGGGTCGGGACTCGGCCAATCTCTGGTGTTCATTGAGTCCACCACCGATGTGAAGCTTTCTGAGTAGATGCTTCATTTTGGACATCGATCCTCTAAGGAACAGAGACTCTGTCTGTATGTCTCTCTCTCTCTCGAAGCATAAAGGGTTCTCTCTTTCTTTCTGTGCGTCTCTACTGGCCTAACCTACGCCCACTAGGCACAAAGCAGATTCGCTTAACCTGCGCACCCTTCTTCGTCAAGCTAACACAACTCCAAAGACTATAAAATTAACGGCTCACCAATTCCCTCCAATGCATTCTATATTGTGTATCCCCAAAACCCATATAATTATTATATAAACCAATCCATAAAAATATAAACCTTCATATATATATATATACACACACACACACATACACTACCAAGTCAAATATATATTTATATTTATAGCCGCGATATCATAAATATAGTTAAATTTAATCTTAATAGCTTGATATAATTATTTTATTTTTAAAGTCGGTATATATAACACACTATATATATCACTTAAATAATAAATTATAAGATTTAAATTTTACATTAAATTATGTCACAAAAATAGTATATAATATAGAGATTTTAGAATATCGAAAGAATGGAAACATCGATTTGGTGTAAAAAATTAAAATGAGAATTGAAATGGAAAAGGTAGAAAAAAGAAAAGAAAATGGTACCTCTTTGTTTGCCTGTTAGGACTGGAATTGGATAGATTTATGGCTCTACATAAATGACAGAAGGAGAGAGAGAGACTTGTGCTGAGAGTCTGAGACTTGCTAGCTGTTCAATTGACTTGTACTTTGTAATTCTATCCCCTTACCCTTTTTTTTTTTTTTTTTTTTTTTTCGGCACGCAACCACGGCCAATTGGTATTCTTTTTTCTTGTCCTTTTTTCAGCACCTTCTATATTTAAGATAATGATAGATTTACTTTTTTTACTTTTTTTTTTTAGTGTATTTAAAATTTTTATTTTTTATTATTATTTTATTTTAAGTATTTTTTAACATCTTTAATCATTAAAAAAAATTTAAAAAATATATAATTTCACTAATAGCCACTTACTTAACCATTAAATAAAAAAATAAAATAAAAATTAAAAAAATAAGTAAAAGAGTGATAGGAAATAGTAAGCTTTCCTTCTTGCTTTTTTGTAATTATTTAACAATAATAATTTTCAATTTTTTAATAGAAAATTATAGACATATTAATATTTTGCAATTATTTATATAACTATATTTTAAATTATAGGTATTTTTATAAATTAACTTATAAAAATAATATTACTTTATATAAATATTTTCGTTTTAAGGAGTAATGTTAGACACAGTTTTAGTGTATACAAACTTTAGACACTCTTTTTGAAAAGAAAGTGAAGTCTACTATTAAAAAATAATTTTTTACATGGGTTCTAGATCTATCCCTCTTTTTAGAGAGAATGTGCGAAACGTAAACACTTTATGACTGTAAATATTATTTCTCCATTTTAAAACATGGTCGTATAAAGAATTATAAAAATGATTGTGCGTGTATCCTTACTCTTTTTTAATTGCTTGATACAAGCCTTTGAGTGGAAGAAAAATAAGTAAGAAATAGTTCATATGAATAATTCTATTTAAAAATCTTTACACTACATACAATCCACGTATCATAACACGTGGATAAATTTTAAATTTATTTTCTAAATTAAATTATGACACATGCATTGTGTGTGGTATAAAAGTCTTTAAATAGCACAACTCGAGTTCATATATAAGGGAGAATTGGATAAACATGTAAGTTTTATATTGAGTGGGACTTATCAAGTTTTTGCTTCTCAATATTAGTCATAATATTATTTATTTGAGATCTTATTAGCTTTTTTTAGTACCGCAGTTTTGGAGTATTTTACTTTTTCTACCTAAAATTCTCTAGTTCTTAGTTTTTATCAAATTTTATTGTCACATTTATCGATTAGATCAATGCATTTATTCCGGCAAATAAACTTATGGCAGGTACTATATATGTTTCTAAATTTTTTATTTTTTATTTATCTTTCTAGAGTTGATATGTAAATAGGATGGTCACACTCTCATTGGTTTGCGCATTGTTTTGAGGCAAGATTGTCCTTGATTATTAACGCTAGGATGAGTTTAGAATGCACAAGTCTTGCGCAAAATTTTTTATAAAAAAATGAATTTTATCAAGAAAAAGTAAAGAGTCAGGCCACTTTACCGCCTAGAGTAGTCCGCTCTAATTGGCCGACAGTTATTTTTTGTAACTTTTTTTTATTTTTTTATTCACATTTTTTTAATACATTTAAATATTTTTTAAAAATAAGAAATATATTAATATACTTAAAATCACTTCCTTAATTATTAAGTAAAAAAATAAAAAATAAAATTTTTTTTCCTAGCAATCAAGTAGAGTAGGCAAACTAACTTTTTTTAAAAGTAAATTTTTCACACTTTTTTATAGTGGGGTCTAGCGCAAAACTTGAATATTTGAGACTTGTATTTCGTGGCTTTTACTGTTGCATTGAAAACCTTAGATTAGGATAGTTAAACCAAATTGGTTGTATTTTGATTGATGTTGTATTGGGATTCATCCCATTCCCTTATACCAATTTCCTTTATACTAATGAAAACCAAGCATTTTCCGAGAAAATAAAAAAGAAAATTCAAACAAGGTACATTGTCGTACTTTCTGGATAATAATGAACCGGCTTAGGTTGAAAATCTATAGTTTCTGCAAGATATTAAATCCTTTTGCTGACTACACTTCAATACTTAAAAAATGGTGGAGCTTTTATAAAGCCATTGCAACAATCTATCCCCAGGTTCAGGTGATTAGGGCCGGTTGTGGAAAAACTGAAGACGGATAATTGTAATGAGAGTTCGATGCCATTGCCGGATCTGATCCGATCTCGGAGATCTTCTAAGTTAACCCGGAGCAACCTTCGATGAGTTTGATGTTCCCTTGCTTTGACTCATCACCACCACTGCCGCTGCCAACAACAACCAACAGGAGGAGAGAAGGTTCTTCAATATTTGGCTAGTGCCTTGGTGAGTTGATAGGGGGGTCAATAGAATCTTCTCGTATTATACTTTTTCCAATTAGTTTGCTGAGGAGACGAGTTAAAAGAGGCTATTTTGTAAGATTCAGGGGAAGCTTGGTAGATGCTGATGAGCAGCTTATCTTGCTCACTACCATTAACCATTACTAGTTTCTTTAGACCCTCTCTTCTGTTCTCCTTTTTCTTTGCTTTTTTTTCCTATACATCATATCCTTTCTAATGAAAATACTCTGGAAGTGCCGTTTCTTCTATGACTCTCAAGCCCTCCACTTTTTTGTCAAGCACTCTTCATCTGATCCCATTTTTTCCAGTCTCAATATAATAGAATAGCAACTTATCCTATACACTACCGAAATTAGTTAGTTTGTTCTGTACCGATAATGATTCTAATCCGCTTTTCTTTTTTTCAATATGCCGCTCTGCGAGCAGAGCGAATGAACATTAATCCAATCCTGGCTTTATGAATTAAGAACCACAATTAGCATTCTTTTAAGTAAGTTTAAGCATTTGGATTCTGTTTGCTATTGGCTAGGTCCCTAGAGGGCAAGAACAAAGCAAATATGAATTGCCGACATTCCATTCAAGTTGCAATTAGCAACAATTGTTATTTAGGAAAGCTGATCATCGATATTGTCTTGTGAAAATGAATGTCACCAGCTGTAAAGAAGGAGATTTATTTACAAATGAGGGAGAAGAATATGGTTTCGTCAAGAAACCTTGGAGCAAGGAGCATGGTACTGAAGAGACTAAGCAGTGGCTGCTGCTGCTTCTTCAACAACTTGTGATGCTGGGAGAAGGGTGCAGATGAGGTTGCGGTCACCATACACATTGTCTACGCGTCCTGAGATAACAGCGCAAAAACAATTCAGCATTAAGTAAAATTAAGAGCACCTACAGCAGAATGCATGCATTCTAAAGAAATGTTTACTTCAGTGCTACAGGTTAAAATTGAGCATTTAAGGTTTGTCATCATCTCTAGGAGTTGCAACTTTTGATGATAATCATCGACTAAGTAGATCGTCTTAAAATAGTTAAAATATATGTTGAAAGTGAATGGAATCAGTAATAATATCATGCATATTAATTGATAAAGTATTTTTGTTGTTGCTTAAGAAAACTCTTAAAAGTACTTTTTTCTAATAGCAGGTCAGTCCGAAAGGATACCAGTTCATACATAAGAAAGAGAATAAAAGATGGGGAAAGGCATTAAACAAAAAATATTTCAGAATTATAATATTAAATAAAGATGGAAGTTGATACCTGTAGTAGGCCAGAACTTCGCACCACGGAGCCAAGAAGCAGGGAAGGCAGCATATTCCCGAGAATATGGTTTTGTCCAAGCATCTCCCATGAGTAGGGATGGTGGATGAGGAGCTCCCTGCACTTGCACTTGTTAGATATTTGCTCTTGAAGTTCATTTATTAAATTCTATCTATACATATCAAGATGCATCCAGAATCATGCAAAGATAAAGATCAAAATTAAATTGGGTGTCTGCTTAATTTAAAATTTGAGAGACAACTAATTGCAGGAGTGGAAACAAATTAGCTATTTCACCTTCAGGACATTGTTGTGGATATCAGCTTTTCCATTCTCAATCAGAGCAATTTCTTCTCTTATGGAAATAAAAGCATCACAAAGCCTGTCTAACTCAGCCTGCAAAAGATTTTAAATTTACTTAAACATAAAAAACAGAAGAGAGGATAAGGGTGGTATGAAAGAGAGAGGACTCCCACAGGGGCATACCTTGCTTTCACTTTCAGTGGGTTCAATCATGAGTGTGCCTGGAACTGGCCATGACATTGTTGGTCCATGAAATCCATAGTCCATTAGACGTTTGGCAATATCTTCAGGCTCTATCCCAGCGGTATTCTGCAGTAATGCTTTTATTATTGCTCCCAAAACAGAAACAGTAGACAACTATTAAAAAAAAACAACAAATAAAACTACCTTGAAGCCTCTTAAATCAACAATGAATTCATGGGCAACTGTTCCATTGACACCACGGAAAAGAACGGGATAATGGTTCTGCAGAAGCCAAAGCAATATGCCACCATGAGAAAACTAAGAAAAATTATTGAAACTTTAATTGCAAAAAAGAGTAATAACTCAAAACCTCAAAAGTTTTCTAAAACACATGGATGGGTTCCATGCACTGGTCACACACATCTTATTTAAGAAGCAATACAATCATCTGCCACATTATCATGGAACTTGCTAGGAAAACAAATGACTGTCGTTCTTCTTTTCACAGACAGACATGACCAGAGCATAGAACTACCAGGTTTTATAGCACAAAGTGATTTTCCAGAAGTGAGGCATAGAATGAATAAGAAATAATCCGGAACCTCCAAACGTTTTGCCATGTAGTTGGCATTCAGAATTGCTATCTTTGATGCGTCAGTGAGTCCCTTAGACCCCATCATGGCTATATATGTGTATGATATTGGCAAGATAAGTGCAGAGCCCCAAGGCGCAGCAGAAATTGTACCGAGTGGCTGAGGCTTGTCTGGGGCAGGTATTCCAGTTGTGGGTACCTTAGAAGTAAACCAAAGCAAGATTAGAGATTGAACGAGAAAAAACACAGCCCAGTAAATAAATGATTGACAAGAGATATCCGTAACAGCAGAGTATATAGATAATAATCACCAAAGTGTGACTTGATTAATGGAGATGAGCTCATGCTCTGACTATTCATTCATACAAGTGTGCACTCACGCATACATGTCTGTGCAAATATAAGCCTAACAAGTATGTACAAGTTTGTAAGTGCAAGTGCAAGTGGATGAGTGTATGAAGTTATTAAATGAAAAGATCAATCACCACAGGATGTGATGGCAAAAATGGTGCCAAGTGCTTCTTCACACCAATCGGACCCATGCCAGGACCACCTCCTCCATGAGGAATGCAAAATGTTTTATGGAGATTGAGATGGCAAACATCAGCTCCAATCCAACCAGGGCTTGTCAGTCCCACCTAGGAGGATAAGAAGATTCTTTAGATTCAATTTGAAAGTAAACCAATATACACCCAAGAGATTAAATGCATACAAAGAAACTGAAATCTGCACTACCACAATAAGCACAAATGTACTTGTAGAACAAAACTCAAATGAAACAGCAATTGTCTAGTGAAAACCCAGGGAATATGAATTGATTCAATTGAAGAACTGAAACATCAGCCAATATAAAAAACTAGAACTAAAGCTGTGTTTTGCTAGACTATTAGAATGCAAGAAAAGAGAAGATGGATTTAGACAATTCAAGCAATAGTTGATATTTTTTACTGGATTATGTACTCAATGACTAACATCGAGACTCAAAGAAGATAAAGGGAATTGCAGACCTGTGCATTCATGTTAGCCCCATCCATGTATACTTGACCTCCATTGTCATGAATTATCTTACATATCTCATCAATACCTTCTTCATACACTCCATGCGTTGAAGGATATGTGACCTATAATGTCCACCAAAGCTAATGAATGTAGAGTAGAACAAAGTTCTCCATCTTCTTTAATCTTATTGGATAATATATTTGGTTTCCAATATAGGATGAATAATGAACTTACCATAAGAGCTGAAAGGTTGTCTCTATTAGCTTCAGCAGCCTTCCTTAACTCTTCAATGTTAATGTTTCCCTTAGCATCAGTTCCAACAGAGACAATTTTCATTCCACACATAGCAGCACTAGCAGGATTTGTCCCATGTGCTGAAACAGGAATAATACACACATTGCGGTGATGGTCTCCCCTTGCCTATGGTGTTCATTCAGCAGAGTGGTCAGCATGATCAGTTGTTAGAATAATCCTTACACAATATCCAATGAGTTCAATTTTCAAGAGGAAATATGCAGGATGAGATCTGAGGAGTTTTCAATCTGCGGCAGAAAAATGATGCAAGTTTGCTATTGCAAGATATACTATGATTAAAACTTCCCTTAATTTAAATATGCAAGGAACATAACGCTATACAATTATGCACACAAAAAAACATATTTTAGATTTCAATCATCAAAATTTTTTTTGACAAGTGATTTCAATCATCAAAATTGGTCACAGAAAATAGGTAAAAAGTTCCTAAAATGGTTGGATACCTTCAATATTTACTATGAAAAGCCCTAATGAGTAAGTCAGATATTCTGTTAAAATCAAAGTTCCCACAGAGAGAGAGAGAGAGAGAGAGAGAGAGAGAGAGAGAGAGCAAAACTCGAAATTTAAGGTGTGCCTCACCCAGTAGGCATTTTAGGGGCATATATATATTAATATTGAGTTAAGAGCTTTTACTTAATAAAAAATATTGAGATTCAAGAGTTTTTGGTTGAGCCTTTTAGGTGATTACTTTGAGTTTTGTGTTGAAAGTGAGCCTTAAAGAGAGAGCATCAAATGCCTCTTTTGTTTAATACAATCAGAAGAAAACCGCATTTAAACGTGGTTGTTGTCACCATACCATATGATATGCGCGGATAACCATCAGGCCAGCATACTCTCCAGCAGCACCTGCATTAGGTTGCAAGGAGAAAGAGTCGAACCCAGTGATGGTACACAATAGGTCACCCAAATTGTCGAACATTTCCTGGGAACCATTTTTCATCAACACAAATTGTCAACTTGCTTGTTTATATATAGAAACATACAACAAACTAATCCAGAATGTTTGGGTAAAGAAAACAACTGGATATTTTTTCTCATGGTAAGTATTGTAACTACCTGATAACCCTGAGCCTGTTCAGTCGGGGCAAAAGGGTGAATATCAGCAAAGCTAGGCCATGTCACTGGCATCATTTCAGTTGTTGCATTCAATTTCATTGTACAAGATCCCAATGGAATCATACTGTGGCACAGGGAAAGATCCTTGGATTGTAACTTATGAATGTATCGAAGCAGCTCATGCTCAGTGTGATATCTATTTGATAAAAACAAAAAACAAAAGTCAGGATTTGTCCTGAATTGTCAACCATGCAAATACAAATTTTCAGAAAAGAGAAGTACGTGTTAAAGATTGGATGGGTGAGATATGGACTATCCCTTATTAGCCCAGATGGAATTGCAGTCTGAACCTCTGGTGCAAGAGACTCAGCAGTGAATGAAATCTGACAAATAAACATTAGTCTTAAATAGGGGAATCATAATCATCAATTGCAGACACCACCATGCAAAAGAAGTAACAATACTCACGGGCTTGCCACCAGCAAAAACTTTGAGAAGCTTATCAACATCCTCCAAGGTGGTAGTCTCATCAAAAGAAACAGTGATCTAAAGGCAAGTACACCCAATTAATCTCATCATGTAGACTTATAGGTAATTAATTAATTCAGCTGAGGGGTTCCCACTCACAGTTTTTGGGTCTACAACCCGCAAATTCATCTTGCTCTTGTAAGCAGCATCAGCAATTACATTTGCATCAGCAACCTTAACGGCCACAGTGTCAAAGAAGGGATGGCCCTGAACTTCTGCTGTCCCAAGTTTCTTCAGTCCAAGGGCAAATGCACCAGCAAGACCATGAACCCGTTGGGCAATGACTTTAAGGCCTTCAGGTCCATGATAAACAGCATACATAGCAGCCATGTTTGCAAGCAATGCCTATATAAAACAGTACATCTATTAAAACAAGAAAGCCAGTGCATTGAACAGGGAGACCCCGATTCTGTAACTAAGCCCAGCAAAAATAAGACTTTTCATATATACTTATAAGCAGCCTTTACAGAAAATCACAATGGAAATCAGATTAAATGATAGTCTAGTACCTGAGCGGTGCAAATGTTGCTGGTAGCCTTGTCCCGACGGATATGTTGCTCCCTTGTCTGCATTGCCATACGCAGAGCGGGTTTCCCTGAAGAATCAACACTCACACCAATGATTCTCCCCGGCATCATCCTCTTGTACTCTTGGGATGTGGCGAGGAATGCTGCATGTGGACCTCCATACCCCATAGGGACCCCAAACCTCTGAGCTGAACCAACAACAATATCTGCCCCAAATTCACCAGGCGGCTTCAACATTGTCAATGCCAAGAGGTCTGTTGCCATAACAACCTTAACCCCATGAGCATGAGCATTCTTAACAAACTCCCCATAATCCAAAATCTCACCCTCAGTCCCCGGATACTGAACCAGAACACCGCAAACATCCCCGGATTTGTAATCGATATTCTTAAGATCTGCAGTTACAACTTTAAGATCGAAACCGTCAGCTCTAGTCTTACAGATATCAATAGTTTGCGGGTGACAGTTACTGGCAATGATAAAAGTCTTCTTCTTTCCCTTCTGAATATTATTACACATAGCCATTGCCTCAGCAGCGGCCGTTCCTTCATCAAGCAATGAAGCATTCGACATGGGAAGGCCGGTAAGATCCGTAATGAGAGTCTGGAAATTAAGCAAAGACTCCAGACGCCCTTGAGATATCTCGGCCTGGTACGGGGTGTACTGCGTGTACCATGCCGGGTTCTCCATAATGTTCCTCAAAATCACCGGCGGAACATAAGTGTTATAGTACCCCATACCAATATACGACTTGAAAATCTTATTCTTTGAGGCCAGATTTTGCATGTGCTCAATCATTTGGCTCTCGGTTAGCCCCTCATCAAACTTAGAAAACTTCATTGATGAAATTCTTATAGATTTAGGAACGGTGGCATCGATAAGCGAATCAAGATTATCGAACCCACATAAGCTAGCCATTTTAATTTGGTCCTCTGGGGTCGCCGAGTTATGGCGGCGTGGGAAAGTGTCACTGGGCTTCAACGCCTCGACCGAGATAGATCGAGTTTGAGACCCAACACCGTGAGCAACATTACGCGCGAAATCCGATCTAGAGCTTCTACGTACGAAAACATAAGGTGTCAGGGACGAAACATACCTCGAGGGTGTGTAGGACACCGGCGATGGACTCTGCATCAGAGATCCATTCTGGCGGTTCTGCTTGGCCTCTGAGACCAGGCGCCTCAGAATCGCCCGGTTCGCGAGGCGCCGAGCACGTTCCATGAATGAACGGAGAGGCGGAGAGAGAGAACGTGCGTGCGCGTTCTGATATGAGTTTTGCAAAACAAAGAGAAACAGAGACAAAAGTAACAAAACACAGCAAAATAGAATCGAAGTGCGGTTGGTGAGAACCAAAGAAAGTTGCAAACTTTGTTCTATTTTTCTATGCTTGTTGATTCAGTGAGAGGATGGGGTGGTGGGTTGTTGATAAATATAGAAAATTCTCAGCACCAAGAAAAATGCAGATAAAACAAATTTCATAACAACAAATACATTTGGGAAAATCAGGAAAAAAAGATAAAAGGAAAGGAAAAATAGTCCAGGATCTGGTGGAGAGGTGGTGGGTGGTGGCTGACTGCGCAACTACAGGGGAAAGGGACAGGTTCAAGGGTGAACAATCTGGTCTACAAAAATAAGAAAATAAAAAGAAAAACAGGGGGTAAATCTTTAGCCAACCCTTAAAGCAAATGAATGGAAGAAAATGAAGCATATGAGATTGAGTTTCAATGGATCAAAATGCATTTAAGAAGAAAACGTCCATGAAATTAGAAATTTTCCTTTCAGGAACCTTTGGAGATTCTCTTTTTCATTTGGTGGCAGATTCTCCTTCACACTCGGCTTATCTCTATGTCGGACCTCACATGCAACACATACTATATAAGAAAAAAAACAAGGATTCGTAGGTAGAGATACATGTTTTTTAATTCCATGTCATAATTTTATATATATATATATAAATAGACATATAAAATAATCTGATATCATTTAGGTGCGGTTTGAATAATAAGATGAAATGAAATAATTTTATATAAACATTAAAAGTTGAATAAAATATTGTTAAAATATTATTTTTTTTAATATTATTATTATTTTAGAATTTAAAAAAAGTAAATTATTTATTATATTTTATATAAAAATTTAAAAAAATTATAATAATGAGATGAAATAAAATACTTTTACTATCCAAACAAGACATTATAATTATCCGAGTTAGTTTTTCTAACAATATGAAATGTCTCAATAAATGTTATACAACCGAGACATGCATTACGTTGAGTCTTATTTTCGTAATTATGTAGTGAGTATTTAATATTATTTCATATCAATAAAAATAATACTATACATATAATTTGTGTTTATTTTTCTTAATTTTCATTTAAATTTAGAGTTTTAAAAACAAAAACAAAAAAATGGAATTGTTTTTGCCACGTGGGGAGAGATCCGGGAGAACCATCAGTGTCTGATCATGATATCTGATTGAAATATTTCCATTCGTTTGTAAGAATGGTGGGGCCTGTGGATTTGGTGGAGGGCAAAATTGGGAAAAAGGGTCGGATCATCGTTGAGGAACGTGGCCGACATAGGAAACACCAGAGTTAGAGATTACTGCATGTAGTCATGTACACCACACACACCACACCTCTACGGCCCTAGGACTGGTGGGACCTCTTGATGAAAAAATCTATTTCTCATTTTAACTTCTATCATCCTTCTATCATTTTATGATGAGACATTAAATGATAGATTCATAACTGAAATATAATAAATAATTTTTAATCACCTAATATCACATCATAAAATGATAAAAAAATGATGAAAGTTGAGATGATAAATAACATTACTCTCCTTTTGAATTGTAATATTTTTGTTCATTTCTAAAACATTTTAGAGATTTTTGTCCAAAGTTTTAGCATTTGATTTTTAAAAAGTGTATTAAGATTTTTGTTTTAGAATAATATATCTTCAAGTTCTTTGTCTAAATGAGTTAAAAAAAAAAAATTCTTTGTCTAAATTTGAGGATTTCAAGCCAAAAAAATAGTATAAAGTATCATGTCATACGACATTTATTAATCATTTAATACTGTTGTCTGAAGTATTTATATGAATAATAATATATAAAGTAATGTTACTCATTATTTCAATTCTCATCATTCTCTCATCATCTCATGATATGACATTAGATGATTGGAGACTATTTATTATATTTCACTTATGAACTTATCATCTAATACAATATTATGATATGATGAATAGATTTACTCTAATATATATTCTAAAGTTTATTTTATGTGTCTATCTTTCTCTGTATATAAATATTTTTTATATTAGGAAGAAAAATATACATAACACATGGAGTTTATGATATTTAATATTATTTGTGGAATGTGTGAGACTCGACATTAAATATGGTAAAGTTATATATTGTGTCTATGAATCTCCTAATTGCAAAAAAATTTGGGTTAAATAATTGTAGAAAATATAACTTAAAAAATAAAGGCACACAAAATGAGTCTTATAGTATTTAAAGAATATATACTAACTTCTATTTGATCCAACAAAAAATATTTGAAAATAAAAAACCTAAAGGGGTTGTTGGGGGGAGGCTTAATTATGTGCCTAACCTGTCATGGATTAAGTAATACACTCTTGAATCTTGGACTTTTTTTTTTTAGTTGGTCAAAAGAGAGGAATATGCATATGGGAATAAATATGAAAAGGATAGAGCACATATAGTCTATAGTACTATAAACATATACATATATATATATATATATGTATATTTCCCCACTTAATGTCATTTGGATCTCAGATCTCAATAGTTTATAGAAGAGGAAGGAGTCATTTTCATTGAACAACTATTTGTTGGACATAGCAAAACTTGACCCCAATTCTCTTGTTAGTCCAAGTATATTTCATTGAATCAATAGGTCATATCTCGTTAGCCAAAATTAACAATTTGAACGGTGTCGTTAGATTAAACTTTTAATCTTCGGGATCATAACAGTTTCTCTTTTAGAAAATAAAATAAGATCTTAACACCCCCAAATTCCTTAGATTTTATTCCAATTAGCTTTTCCCATTTCATCTTTAAATCCAAATCCCTGTTTTTCCATAATCCATTTCAACTAAAAAACCATTTTAGAAGAATAATTATGATTGTTTCATTTTACGCTTTTGGATCCATTTTTAGGTACAACATTATTTTAGTTATGAAGGAAATTAATCTAATCATAATTGGAGTTTTTACATGAAAAATAATTCATATTTTGCACAAATATTTAGACAATTTTACCAATAAGGAATTTCTATATATAAAGAATATTGATAACAAACACATTTATTATTACGTTAAAGATCATGAATAAAAATGCTTGATCAAATCGATCCATATTTAAAGAGAGATTCCATATATATATATATATATATATATATATTTACTATATTATAACAAGTGGCTATTTAAGTGTGAATAGTAACTTTTGTCTTTTTTCTGTTAAGTCCGTTAAGTTTTGTTTTACCAAAAGACCCTTAAAACTCTTGACTATTTGATGTGTAACTTCCTTGTAGAATTTAATAAAGGATCTTGTTTTACTAAAAGGTCCTCAACACCTTTGACCATTTGACGTGTAGGTCTCTTATAGAATTTAATGAAAGATCATGTTTTACTAAAAGACCCTTAATAGCCCCATAGTTAGATACAATGCTGAAGTTTAGATTTTTTTTTTTTTAATCTTAATTTTTTGTCTTTATTTAACCTTATATTTTATTTTCCCAAACAAATAAGCTAATGACTTTTTCATTTTTTTTTTATTGAAATCTTTGTGTCAAGCTCACCCGAGACTAACGCACCCACAGCCGTTCTCATGTGTGTGTCGTCTATATATATATATATGGTAACCTTACTGTTTAAATATTTGTCGGTGGGACATGATGATAATGATCATCTGCATCGATCATGCTTCAACGTGATCCACTTGACAATATATATTGGTCTCAACATTGCATCTTATACCAACACAATGGTCAAGTACCACTCTTAATTGCTTATTATTTATATTTTATTATTATGTAACATGTTTTTCATTTTTCTAGCTAGTGAGTAATAGGAATTCATCCCCAATATTCAACATTAATATTCTAGCTAGCAAGGGAGATCAGGAGTTGGATCTAATTCCCACCTTCCATCTTGGATCCTTTCTTAATTTCTATTTTGTTCTTGATCTCCCATTTTTCTTTTTTCTCTCTTCATCTTCACATGCTGCATGGCTTTTATAGATGTAGAGCTTTTGGACCACCTCTAACCTCCATGTGCTCCTCCCTCTTCTCCAACCTTTGCCCGCTATCCTACAGCACTTAACATTCCCCGGCATGGCGTGTTAGACACATGCACCACAACATATAGAGCTCGAGTAACTCTCGCGTGTCTTGCCCTACACGGCAAACCTACCAACTACTTCTCATTTATCTTCTCTCATCTTCTCCATCCTATTTGCCATTAATTGATTATTCGTAACTTATACTTGAGATTAAAATCAATTAAATCTTCAAAACCAATTATTTTGTCTTGGTTGATACCATCCTATACATATATGGACCCTCTCCCCCCAACCTCTAGCATGGGGAATTATCACCTCTCCCTACCCAACAAGCAAATTACGTATAAGTCATGATTATAAGGGGATGGAAATACTTGAGAATAACCTATTTTTTGCTTATATTTCAATCCAATCAAATTCAAACCATGAAATCAAAAAATCAGAGTCCAAATCATTAAAACAAAACAAAAGAAAACAAACCAATAGAAGGCAAAGGTCAAAACCAACAACTAAATTGGAAAATAATAGACTAAAATCAGAAAAATCAAGCCGCCAGAATGACCAAATAAAAATATTGAATACCAAATTAAGAACAAAAACCAAAAGAAATGGAAGAAAATATTAAACAAAAGTAATTAATAATCTCACGAGTGAGCATATCTTTAACCAATTACGTACCAGACACTCCAAAGATCGATATATTCTCACAATATATATTCTTTTTGCATTTTGTGTCTCCAAAATTAAAGCCTCTTGAGAGTTGATGATTAATTTATATACAAAGACAAAGCACCCATAGTTTCCTAGGGTTTTAATTTAAACAGAGAAATAGTGCAGAAGTCGAAAACAGAGGATATTAATGAGCAACGTACAACATCATCAACAAGAGATAGGCAAAAGAAGATCACGAGGAAGATCAAGAAAAAGATCAAGATCAATAAGAACTAAGAAGAGATATTCATGAACATATATACACTACAACAAAAATTTGTTTTTGGAATTTTTGTTTGGGACGAAATGAAAATCGTCCAAAAAAATGAGAAGTAGGGACGTAATTCAAATTTTGTTCCTAAAAAATGATGGAAGATGTTTACCGTTCGAACGATATATGCAGGAATGAAAAATTTTGCCCCCAATAAAATAACCGTTCAAACATTGTCTAAAAACGTTCAAACAAAATAAAATAAACATTTGAATGGATATTATATATGGTCGAACTAGAATTTGACGCATTGGATTCACAACTCATCTCACTACTATTCATCAACTTTAACTCACAAATCTCACTACTATTCACAACTCATCTCAACTCATCTAAACTCATATTCGAATCCAAATGACTTCAATTACAAAATTTAGCGGGACATTGGCTTACCGTTCGAACAAAATATAACAACGTTCACGAACGTCAAAGTTAATCAACATTCGAACAAATATTATATATGATCGAACAGAGAATTGGCAGGTTTAGTCAATAAATTTAGACGGACATTGACTTACCGTTCAAACAGATTATGATACCATTCAAACGAATACTTTAATTAATGTTTGAATGTAAAATAAAGAGTTCGAACAGAGATTTATTGTAGAAATCTCTAAAGGAAATAGAGAAATGTTTGAACGTGATATATTCCGTTCGAATGGTTACAGAATTTCTACAATTATTGATGATAACAAAATATCTTAATTATTTTTTTGATACATTTGGGGGAAGGGGGTTTCGAACTCCAGACCTCCATTTTGGAAGCTGTGAATACTTTACTTAATTATAGATAAATATTTAATTTATATAAAAAATAGCAATTAAATAATTGGAATAATTTATTTCAATAACTGATTTAGAAAAGACAAAAATGATTTAAGTCAAAATTAAATTAAATTTACAAAACAGCAAATATTGTCCGTATATAAAAAAAAAATGTAAATAAAAGATACAAACTACTAAGATCCCAACTCTCTGCACACATTCTCAACTGTAGCTAGGTGTGTCTCTAGCTGTGTTAGTCGAGTACTGATCGAGAGTTGAGTCGCAGACATGGCATCAATCTTTGTACGTAAGTCAGAGATGCTAGCATTAATCTTTGTACGTAAGTCAGACATTACAGTACGAATCTCCGTACGCACTGCATCAATTACCACTTATGTCTGTTTGCTAATCTCTGCATGCGCTATATTTGCCATCTCCTCAAGAGTAGTTATGCGTGATGCCTCAACCTGCTTAGATGTCTCACCAACTAATACTCCACAATCTCCCGGGTGTGCATCTCTCTTAGTATCGACCGGGCCTAAAATAGGACCAGAAGATGAAGTCTTGAGTGTTTCGTGCTTCGTGCAAGGGTGAAGGAGTTGATCAATCTCATTGGCTCCCGAACAAGCTCATCAATATCTGGCAGGACCCCGGCATGTAGCAAAAATCGTGTGATAAGGATCCCGAGTGGCAATATATCTATTGTAATGTACTGGGTCTCTGATCGAATCCTATTGAATATATAACCTACTAGGTCGATAGGAACGTCACGAGTGACGTATATCATAAACTTCATCCGATCCATGCCAACCTCTGTCTCTTGCTGCTGAGAATCAATATTGTTGGCAATGATTAAGTTCATGATCTTGAAGAAACCAGATAGATCTGCTTGTTTGATGCTCTTCATCCCATCATAGGGAGAATCATCTGGACCAACAACCAACTGCCTCACCTCATGATCATAGAGGTCATCAAGTTCATTTGTATAAGGTCCATCATTCTCTGCCGTCTCCCTATCACCCAAAGCTGAAGACTCTCTGGACACCATGTTTGGATATGCAGTGCGCAATCGAGGAATACCAATAAAATTAGCAAGTATGTATGTTGAAAATATAACCGAAAATCCTCGGATAGAGATCGTGTATACCCCTCCATCATTTGGGTTGGCACCATCGAAATCTTAGAACTTAGAGACGATGTCAATATAAAAGACAAGGTCTCATGTTTCGTCCTTCTGGTTAAGGATTGGTGTCTAACTATGATCAATGAAAACTGATGTCAAGGAATGACTCTCCCAGATAAGAGTCAGAAATCTTCACCTGACGCTCTAATAAAATAGTCATCTCTCGAACTATTTCGATAGAAGGTTGTCTTGATCTGCCATGCTTACGTCTCCTATAAGACATTATCAACCTGAAATTTAAAAAATAAAATATATATGCAACATTAGTTATAAAATATAATACATGAATATTCACAAAATCATATAATAATTAAAACAATGAGAAACTATTTTCTGTTATACCGTTTGATTGAATCCCTAACTGTTCGAATGTGAAACATATATGTTCGAACGCTAAAATTAAGTTTAGTTCGAACGTATAGTGAGTCGATCATTCATTCCGGGACCACTCCTTTATGCTCAAGTGACACTGCTCAAGCGAGGTGATCTTTCGGCTCGGAGACTGGGTTGGAAACTTACGATGCTTCCCGGTCGATACGTAAGGCGATATACGTACAAGAACTCCCTAGCCGTCATATATGAGTATTCTTCAAAAGTCTTGCTGAGTATCATCCGGAAGATGATGCAATTGGATATTAAGAGCTGCCATGCATTAGGGTGGAGTTGCAATGGGGCCAGTCCAAGGTAATTTAGAACCTCGCAAACCGGACGACAGAATGGGAGGCGGAAACCATTGGCGAACATTAGCTAGTAAAGAGCAACACTTGTCGCCGTGCCATCAGGATAGGAAATCTCCAAAACCACAATAGGAGGAATCCTATACTTGGAGCAGAATGCCCTGAGGTCATTGCCGGAGACGGAGGACATCCAGCGTTTTCCCCCGAAATAAGGAGGAACAAAATCAACTTTGGGAGCCATCACATCGGTGGGAAGCAACAAGAAAACGGTGACTAAGAAAAAAGAAGGGAGGACAACACAACGGCTGGAGAGACAAAGAGTGAGAAACGGTAGAAACACGAGGGGCGAAGGTAGGAGGAAATAGTGAAGAAGAAGGGGAGTGGGCTTTATATAGTGAAGACAGGATGGAAAGTACACGGGAAATAAAGCGACTCTGATGGCAGCAACAACAGAAATGGAAGGCCTCGTTTTAAGAGAGTGAAGGGCCGGACCAATGAGGTCCTAGGATATGAAGGGAAGGGCGGCCAGCACATCCAATCGATCGTCGGGAAACGGGACAGCCTCAGGAGAAGGGGAGAGGCGCTCCTTCAATAGTAGTTGGCCTTGAGAACTTGAAGAGACTGGAGTCGAACGAGCAGCAACATAATTAGAAGTATTATGAATTCCCACCACGCGCCCGTGATACAAATTCAAGCGGTACTGTGAGGGAAGGGCTATCCCAGAAGGGCCCAGGCCAGAAGAGGTCAAGTCACGGAACTCCAGGCCCAAAGATGAAACCTTCCCATGGGCTAAGTGTCCGAGCCAGAGGACCATGTGCCAAGCCCGTGACTGCAAACTTACCCGGGAAGGCCTTTTAGTACCGAGCTCGGATATACCAATGAGATCATCTCAGGACTCAACAGCCTACCGAGGCTTACCATAGAGCGCCAGATAGGATGCCCAACTACATGCGGACGGCTAAACGTGCCCGGACATGGACTCACCATACTCAAGGCAAGCTGCATTCAATACATGTGTCAGGAGACCTGGCATGCAACAGTGCAACCAAAGTACGAAGGATGGCTCGCCCACAACCTGACACCCAACCCTGGTAGAAAGGTGGCAGCAAGACTGACCTAGCACGGTTGACATGTCACAATCTCCCTCAGTCGCCTAAGTCGCGGACTGACACATTGTGATAGCAAAAAATGAGTGGTCGTAGGTCTGATACCAGCAGGACACACCATGATCTCTCTCGACAGCGGAACCTGGATCAGGTATAAATAACGGTAATCCCTTCTACGGGAGCTCTCTCTTAATTTTGATTGTTTTTACTACTCTTTTGAGTTATTTTTATTATTAGAGCATTGTTCATTGACTTTGGCATCGGCGTGACCCCGGACGTCACCAGAACCCTTTCTTCTTCTTAGTTGCAGGTGACGTGAGCTTGGTTATCATGAAAGTGTTCGGGCTGCGAAACACGACATCAACATTATACCTTAATTAATATACTATATTATATTATACTATACTAAACTATATTATACTATATTACATAATACTATCATATAATAATATACTAAACTTTACAACTATGACTTTTTAATGCTATATTATATTATACTAAACTATATAATACTATTATATAATAATATACTAAACTATAATATACTATACTAAACTAATATTTTTTTTATGACAAATAAACTATACTATACTACACTATACTATACTATACTAATACTAATACTATACACTATAATACTATATATAAATAAGTTAATAACTATAATACTATATACTATGATAGTATAATTGTGCTTATATATATATTAATAATATAATATATGATAGTATATATATTATAGTATTATACTATACTACTATTAATATAGTATTTATAATATATACTTATCAAATATATTATGAGTATATAATATATATATTATGATGTACTACCATCCGAACGGTAGTACCTTACGTTCGAACAGAATAGAAACATTTAAATGTTTTTTTCTAGTGGTGAGTCACGTTCGAACTGTAGCTAGGGTTTTTGGCGGCTGCTAAAATGGTTGCGGGAAATTCTCCCGCCAATCCTTGAGCATCGGATTAACGTTTGAACGATTATTTGCTACTGTTTGAACAGTGTCATGAAAATTTTTTCAGTGAGAAAAATTACACGCTGAAACAATTTTCACGTTCAAACATAAATGTGAAGTGTTGAACAGTATTGATTTTAAAAGGTTGCTTTGATGACGTCTTCTTTCGCCATAATAAGCATTGTTTAAATTAGAATGGATGCGTTTCAATTCAAGAAACTTGTTACAACGACATTTTATTGTCGTAATAAGTTCAAAAATACTAGGTCTAGGTTAAATACCGCAAATCACTCCTAGCACTGCACACTCTTCATTTCGGTTTTCTTCTTTGAATTCATGAGAGTACTGAGGTATTGGAGTGGTTTGTTCCTTCAAAAACTCAGAGAGAGAGGTACTTACACTTGGGTTTAAAGAGAGATAAAGAATGAGAGAGATAGAGTGAGTAAGATTGAGGGAGAGTTTTGAGAAATGGTTGCACACGATTTTTTTCAAGAGTCTAGTTTTGGTAAATATCTATGCACATTAACTCCTGTTTTTCATTGTAAATTTGAGATATTTACTAATTTTATTGTATCTCCCAAATGTGGTGCAGGTCTTTTGTGTTTATTGGATTGTTTGGAATTGTTTTGAAGGTAAAATCTCTGATTTCTAGTCATTATAATTTATATTTATGTTTGTCCATAATACATGATTTGTGTTTGTGAATAATCACTGGGTTGTTTGCGTTTGTTCATCTATGTGCTATTTGTCGATGTTGTTTTGCGTGCGAATTTGGAAACTGGGTTGAAACCGTTCGAATAGTATCTGTTATCATTTGAACAATATATGTTACATTCAAACGGTATATATATTACATTCGAATGGTCATTATGTGTTCGAACATACACTATATACATTCGAATGTGAATTTTCATTATAGATTGTACAGAACTCTAATAAAATTACTAATTAAATTCTAAAAATATATTTTAAAGTATCACACAACAGAACATCATAATAATAAACATAATGAGAGTATAATTAATACTTAAAAACATGCACCCAAGTGAATAAATAGTACAATTAATAATATATCACAATTAATTAGATTTAAAAAAATCATATAGCACAATTGATTAGATTTATAAAAATCATATAGGACAATTAAATCATATAGCAAAAAAACAATAGCTTAATTATATAATTATCTGTTTGATATATTCTTGTATCCTGAATTGTTGTGTATTACATGAGAGTAATTGCATGTTGCATCAAAATAAACCTTAGATCTGTTCAAAAGTTATCAATCCCATTGAATAGTTGATTGATAACTCTTGAATTGTCTAGAGTGGACAGTTTGAAATTGTAAAATCATTCTCGCAAACTATCAAACTGTATTGGTTCGCGTCCAACATTATGATTTTGGTAGAGCCATTCATTATTGTTCTCTGGAGAGTAGACTCATCCTGATGCCCATGAAAATTATGTAAATATTATAATCTGTTTTAATTAAACATATTTGAATATTTGTGATGATATTAATTCTTTCTTTTGTGTGTAAGATAAAATGGTTGGCCTACGTGCTGAATTTGCGTCGGATCAAAATTTCTCAACAAGTAATGTTGAAAATTTTAAACAAGTTTTCGGTCAATGATCAGGATATTTGAGAGGTTTGGGTCATTGTGTAAAGCCTTCTAGCTCTTCCTCATTGTCCGGATTTGCCTCTAACACCTCTATAGTGTTAGAGAAAGCAAATTACAGGATCGAAAAATTAACTACAAGACAGCATGAGTTACATGCTCAATTGGCGAAATAAGCAAACATGGAGATGTACATGAAACAACAAGAACAACAACAAGAGTTCAGGAGAGAGGTACAACTCCAAATGTAGATGCTTATGCAATAGGTCAGGCCTCTAAGCTGCAACTAATTTACATTATACGTAAAGATTTTGGGATCTATTTTTGTATGAAGAACACTAATACTACTGTTTTATTTATTTAGTTCATACTTATCAGACTACTTTTATGGGTATTGAACAAATTGTAATATATTTTTTTAAAATATTATGTATATCTATTTGGTTTTTCATTATTAGATAAAATAAAATAGTTACCGTTTGAACGACCAAAAACCGTTCGAACAAAATAAGTAAAACTATGTCTTACTCAATACGTTCAAACATATTTTACCGTTCGACCTTCAAATCGTTTATTCGAACGTTTTTTCATGCTTATTTGGTCGAATAGATGGTATCAATCAACCACTCACGAATGACACATTCGAACATATTTGGAGTTCGAACATCAAGTTTGTACTGTTCGAACGTGATTCTGGGACGAAAATCAATCGTCCCAAAAAAGATATTCCATTGGAACGTGATCGAACAGTTTTGCTCAAGTTCGTCTTAAAAGATATTTTTTAAGACGGAATTAATATTTTAGTCTTAAAATAATTTTCGGGACACTGTGACTAGAATGACCTTGAAATGATTTTTTTTCATTCAAAGAAATGTTTTAGGACGAAATCACAATTTTTTGGTACCATCGTGATTACGTGAAGGACTTGCATTCAATTTTTCCACATTCGAAGTTCTTGAGAAGTGAAAAAAATAAAATAAAATAAATAGATAACGTGGTTGTGGTCAATCTCTAATATATATATATATATATATATATATATATATATATATATGTAGATTCATGTATCGAACTCATGTATTTAATTATTAATTGCAATGTCTCCGTATTGGCAACATATAACTGGTTAACGTCAATGCTTAGAAAAAAAATAAAGGTGGTTAACGTCATGATGTTTATGTTCTTTTATATAATATAGTACTACGTACGCGCGCATTATGGTCGTTTTGGTACTAGTAATCTTACATGCTATTTCTCTTAATTTTTTAAAACTTTTTAGTAAGTGACGTGTCACCATATTATAATGCCACGTAAAGAATAAATTGAGTGGTATAAATTAAGAATATATAATTAGCATTACTTTTTTGGTATTGATTTGTAATTGCAACTCTCATATATATATATATATATATATATATATATACACACACATATACACACACAATATGGGTCATGACCACCTAGCTATTGCAAATTTTATTTATTTATTTATTTATTTTTACTATCTATCTAGTTGACATTAATATTACATGAGCTAATATCTACGTACGGCTTGACATTAACAAAATATCTTATTTAATCCCACTATTAATCCTGCCTTCACGAAGATCAATTAGCTATAAATATATATATATATATATATATATATATATATATATATAGCTGGCGACTAAGCTATTGATCATCAAGCTCTAATTTTCTAATATGGCTGACTAAATTAAGGAACTTTGTTTTTCAAAAAGAAAGAAAATTGGCTGAAAAATACACAATATATCAGCTACGGTATCAGAAAGAAGAGGTTTCATGTGTTTGTTCTTGTTATTAATTAATTCATGCTTTTCTTCTTTATTGGCCGCGCGCGGCCGTGCATATATATATATATATATATATATATATGTATATATATATATATATATATATATATATATATATATATATATATATATACATATATATGCATGCATATATGATCACTCGAACTTTGAATAATATGAAGGGTACTCATGTGGTTTTTTCCATGGGTTGATCGAGCTGCATGGGAGATTTACTTAATATCTCTAGTTCGGCCTCATGATCATGATTATAATCTGATCACATGGATTGCGCATGCTAGCTAGCACTTGAATCCAGTATTTTCCAAGACCCCAAACACACCCAACCAAAAAAAAAAAAAAAATACTCAATATTGATCTACAATATCGTTTAAGACTGTACGTACACCAGTCGATCCAATCAGAATTGGCCCTCAACTTCACATGGACCACTCGTACAGATCGATTTCTACTCTCTTCACGTGAATATATATATATATATATATATAGCTAGAATTAGCATAATTAATAATGGGCATTGGAGTGAAGAAATTCCAAGTATATATACATGAACCTTACACATAAAAATCTAATAAATTTATAATGTTCGATCTCAATCCATGAGGCCATATATATATAATTAATATTAATATGCATGGAATTTAAAGTAATTAATTATTATGAAACTGGATCTTTTAGATGTAATAAGTGAATCATGCATGATGGGGCTGAAAAACTTTAAAAATATATATAAGTTGATCTCCTTATTAGGTCTCCTTTGGATACAGAAACACTCTCAACTTATCTCATCTCATCATTACAGCTTTTCCAAATTCTCATACAAAATATAATAAAAAATTCGACATTTTCAAATCTCAAAATAATAATAATATTTTAATAATATTTTATTTAACTCACATAAAATCAACTCATCTCACTATCTAAACAAGCCCAATTTAACTATTATATATTGATACTAAGATAAGTGGTACTTATGCATGCAGCAAACCCACATGATTTATGGTACGTAATTAATTAACAGCATACTCAAATTAAAGATATTATAATCTCTATGATCTCACATAATGACAGAAACTAAACTAATTAATTAATTCCTAAAAGATGAAGAATAAATTATTAAGTAATTAAATTAGCTGTGAACAAGGCCACAAGATAATTCCATTAGCAAGATTGCTGCTTCTGTCTCGTCCTTTGGGAACACTCGTTCAAAAGCTGGATTGTTTCTCAAACTCAGAGCGAAATCCTTGAAAGAAAGCTGCTTCGACGTCGGCCTCTCGATGATGATATTGTGATCATCATGATCATGAAAAATATTAGAGTCGTCGGTAGTCCTGAGTTTGCAGTACTTATTCTTGTATTGTGCAAAATGGCAGCTTGTACGCAATTTCTTTTCCTTGTTTTGCACCTTTGTAGTACTGTTTGTACTACTACTACTACTCTTCACTGAAGATGAGATATTATTGTCGGTGGCAACTACTAAGCCATGATTTGCAGCAGCCGCTGAAGCTTCTGCAATGGCTCTTCTTGCCTTCCTCTGCCGAATTCCACATGCATTGCAAAGTGACTGCACCAACAGCAGTTTGGATTTTAAGAAACTTCCAAGAGTACTAATGCTAAGATATATCCATTTCTGTACTTACTTTTGCAATGAATTATACATACATGATCACAAGAGCTGAGACAGTTCATTTGTGGGAAGATTAATAGATTTATGGGAATTAGGAAAATAACCTTAGGACCTCGAGGGCCACTCCTCCAAAGAGGGGTGGTGGTCGTGCTGCAGTCGGCGCAAACCCTAGCAGCAGCGTTGACGTTGTTGCTGTTGTGAAGTACTGATGAACTCATTTCGAAAATGCCATGCTGCTGCTGCTGATTATTTTGCAACTTCTTCGTGCTTCTCACAGGCCTATTTGTAGCTGGAAAATTTGGGTCCACCATTTTTTGCATAAACCTCATCTTTGAGGACATCCACTGTACAGGTCCATTAATGACGGCATTTTTACTTCCATGATCTCGGCCAGCTTCCTGATCTCTTTGACATGATAAGGATAATTTATCTGGATTTTTACTATCTTCTTGATCCACAGTCGACTGAAAGGAAGGAAACGGAAATGCCTGAGGATGATCACGTGATGATGAGCCTATGAACTGATGAGCCTGTGATCGAGAAATTATTAAGAGATCAAAGAATTAGATCAAGAGAGAATGCAAGAAAACAAGTACCGGATCATCAACAAAAACGTAATCACCAAGTACTTAATTATTATCTAGAAATATTAACAAGAAATCAAGTCAGAGAGTACTAAACTAGCTAATTCATCTGCTGTACTAAGATTAAGGGTATAGTGATTAGAGATCCAAGAAAACTATGAAAAACATATCCATGGAAGCCACTATTATCTTCTTCCTTTCCATCAGTAGGTACTAGTTCTACACGAATAATTAATGTTCGGAGCCCTAGAAATATACATATGTGTATATATAAACGTAGATATATATTCCTTTTCCGTTTGTATTTGAGAAGAAGTACTAGGATATTCTCTTGACTTCTTAATAAAATATGAGCAAATAAATGATGATCAAGGAATAAGATCGAAAGAAAATAGCTAGTGACTAAATTCAAATTAAAGTGGTGAAATTTTATAATCAAACGAAGCTAACACGCTTGCCTTTTCATGATGATCATGTTGTTGTGACCCTTCAAATACACTGATCCCCCTTTCATCTCTGTTCCCGTCAAAAAAGGTATGACATGAAAGAGAAGATGAAGCTTGATAATTAGAAGGTATAAAGAGTTTCAGGTGTTGATCCTCTTCTCTTTGCTCTGCAAGAGGGCAAAGAGAGGATGGTAGGTTCAGATAGGCTGGAGTCATGGAGACCGAGATCGAGATCAGAGAGAGAGAGAGAGAGAGAGATTTATTATGGCCGCTGTTGTTGTTGTCCAGTAAAGATGGACAACATAGGATAGGCTAAAGAATAACAGAACTAAAAGGGACGGATCAAATGGCATATATGGTGACGATCGATCTTATAACTTGATAATATTTAAGGAGAAAAAGATCAGGAAGAAGAGATCATCAGAGGTCTGAAAGTTATTCACGTGATAACTTCATGTCACCCAAACAAAACAATTTTCCAGAAAAGACAACAAAAGGAGGTGTAGAATGCTACAACTCATAATTAATACTTACGACAATACCACCTTATATCTGCAGTACCATTGCAGTAATATTATTTCACTGGCCTCTCAAAACAGTTTCAATACATATCATATATAAGCAGCGATAATTAAATTCAAAATTAATATAGAGACGTGTTATACAGAAATTCTATATTCTACACGCTACTTAAAAATATATGAAATATGAAATATAAGGGTAAAAAATTAAAATCACATATTTTTAAGTGATCGTGTGTATGGTTGTGGAGCTTATCATGTCTAGAATTTTTCATTAATATATATTTTCTTGGAGATCGATGATCAAATGCATAGCTTGATGCCCTATAACATATATATGCCTTTATAATCTCCTCACAATGATATCATTTATCAGAAGCTAGCCCATTAAATCTACGCGTGCTCACTTTTTGACTGATATATAAATATATATATATATATATATATATATATATATAAGTGAAAAACATCAGATTTTAAAGATATAACGAAGAGAAATACTTTAATCATAAACATAATACTTGATATAGTCCGTTAGATTTCTCAAAAATTTCTATCTATGATCAAAGAAATTATACGTACGTACATCAGCCGCCGTATGCATACATGAGCTATGATCATCAGCTTGACTTCAAGATGAGTTTCTTGAAGTTACTGGATGTATCAGTACTGTCTGCTGCATGCAGCATCAAGAAGCTGGGACCACTAGAGAGAGATCTGCATAGAGAGACGATTTGGGTCGAGATTTTTTGGTGTCATGTACGTAAGAATAATTGTATTCACATGTTTGATCTAGCTCCATGGTGTGCAAGTTGAATGGCAATCAAGCTGGCCCCATGCATGATCTAATATTTGTGGATGAATAAATGTAAATTCATTTCGGGTAATAATTAATTTATAATATTATATTAATCCATATATAAGAAGTAAGTACTCATATATATGATTAATATATATGTGACCAACATCATTAATTTTTAGCCTTATCATGACTAGCTAGTACATATATATACTAGCTAGTCATGTTAGTAATCACCCAAATGGTGGCCAGCATGCAGTTAAGGGAGCAGCCTCCTCCTCTGTGGTGGCCAGCCCATGCATGAGTCTCACCTTCTTCTCGATCGATCTTCTTCTCTCTCTCCTTTTTTTTTCTTTTTAAGTCTTTAATATTTATAATGATGATGAGATACGATGAGATGATTTATATGCTAGGATGATGATGAATGGGCAGTAATTTGAAGGGTTGCCTAGATAGGAAGGTATATGCAAGGATGATCGACTTCCGATCCAGCTCCTTGTAAGGCTTGCCAAAAACCATCAATGCTTACAGGCTAGCTAGCTAGAGACAGAGATGATCGACAGCGCATGCAGTACTACCTCTTGTCCCCACGTACAACTCTTGCCTTCGATCCTAATTCTATCCAGCTTTCATGATTTTCGTCTCTTTTCGTTTTGTAACAGATCGGTACCTCATGAGCTAGCTAAAGACGAAATGCATGGCCCAAACTTTTTTTCTCTCCCTCCCTGCTAATTTTCTGTCATATTGATTTCCTCCCATGCAGTTCCGATCTCGGGAAGAAAAAGCACAGATATCAAGAATCATGAAATATTATTGTCTCTCTGTATGTTTTACGCTATAATTAATTAACATGTTCCATAATCATGTGCTTAATTTGATCAGATATAAAGAACAACTTATAACTAATATTGATTAATTCCTCGTTTAATTACGCAGTTCAAATAAAATAAGATGAAATATTTTGAATAGTAATTAAATTTTTGAATTAAGATGAAATAAGATAATTTGTAAAAAATAATATGTTTAAACAGAGAGATAAGATAAGATATAATGAATATATTTTTAAAATATATTAAAAATCAGTAAAACAGTGGCATGGGAAAGGGAGGCGTAGGATAAAATTGGGGATTTGACAAAATTGACCGTAGGATTATTTTGACTTTCTAAAAAATTTGTAATTGGAGAAGGGAGACGTGAAAATAATTACTATCATTATTTTTATCTTTGGACATTTAGCTGCATTCAAAGTATATAGCTCACATGAGCAAGCTAGCAATGATTACTTGATCTGCGAGGAACGAATATGCATGCAGGAATTAAGATAGATGTTCGTTATACTCTTTCAGTCTCACAGTCGCAGGGACGCATTGTGATCTTGACCTAGCTACAGCTTCTCTGTCTTATTGTATAAAATAAAATATAATAAAAAATGAGATAAAGAAGAGAGAATGAGAGAGATGGATTTTGATGGCTATATTTTTTTTCTTATTTTTAATTGTTATTTAATATATAATATTTGTTCATATTTATAGGTGAATGGGGAAAGAGAAAGAAATGGAAATACAATAAATCAACTATACTAATTAATTTATACAATAAATTAAATATGATAGATAATAAGTCATATATTACTATACATATGCTAAAATATTATGAATATATTGATCTATCATAAGTATGATAATATTTTAACATCCTCCCTCAAATTGAGGATGATGATGAACACCTCATCTTGAATTTGAAAATAAGATCACATTGCAAGCCGAGTAGATGAGACTTGTGGGATCCGATTGACGACCTAACATGAATAGTCTCTGTGGCACGTGGCGCAAGTGGACAACGGGCAAAAAAACTTCAAGCGGGACGTTGAGGTCATGTGAAGGCAAACCAATATATGTGATTGATAATGGAAAGGAGGCAGCGATCCGTTAAGTGCAAATATAGGAAGTCTCTGGAGGACATGTGATGAAAATAATAGAACACCAAATAACACGTTTAATATGAAACTTATCACCAAAAAACACCACACATGCTAAATATTGTCAATATATTATATCTTTAAGTATGATAATTATATTCTAACACACACACACACACACATATATATATATTACATCACAATTTTAAGGAACTAAAAACTAAGCATTTTCCCTCCTAAACCCTTGATCTTATGTATTAAGTATATATATTTCGATAAACTTAATAAGTTATTTTTTTTTTCTCATTATAATGATTTGAAATTTCTGGTGCACTATGAAAAATATTATAAATGTAAAGGCTAAAATATAATAATTAAATCTATATCTTTTTATGACGTCAATTTTTTTTAACAAATAGTAGTTTAATAAGGAAAATAGACCATGATCTTATAAAAGACTGTAGATTATTTTTATTTGCATCTATATATAAACTAGTGGATTAATGTAGTAATTTTTATATAAAAAAGTAGATCAATATAGCATAGAAAAATGTCACTCTGCCGCTTCAACGTAATGGTAATTTTTTTTTTTTTTTTTTTTTTTTTTTTACCGAATGATGATAGAAGTAATTTTAAGTGTATTAATATATTTTTTATTTTTTAAAAATATTTAAATACATTAAAAAATACAAATTAAAAAATAGTTTTGTAGCTAGCGGTAAGTTCGAGCGGTCGGCGGAATAGCAACTCTCATATAGCACACGTTCCAAACAAGATATGAAAGAGAAGAGTGAAGAGATCGAGGCAGTCAAGATGAGAGATGCATTAAAACATCAGAAAATATCTAATTCCAAGAAATAATCGCCTGCCGCAGAAAGACCACCATTTTTGGTGCGCGTAGTAGTACTGAATCACTGATGTCATACCTGCTAATGTACGTTATATCTATTTATATATATATATATATGAGGCCATACAATATATTTTATAATATCTTTTATAATACATTTTTTAAAGTGGAAATATTTTAATAAAATAATGTTATTTTTATAAAATATTTTACTAAATTATCATTTATTTTAAAACATAATTATAAAAGTGATATGTACTTATTATCTATATACATATATATGTTCTCGTGAAAGTATAGCAGGAAGTGATAGATGCATGCCAGCACACATGCTGTAGTGCATATAAAAAAGAGTAACGATATATCTATAATATTTTGTATAATAATGTGTTAAATAAAAAATATTTTTATGAAATTATGTTATTTTTATAAAATATTTTATAAAAATACTTTTCATTTAATATATTGTTATACAATGTGTTGTATAAAATATTATAGATAAATCATTTTCTTATAAAAAAAACTCCGTTACTGCCATCAAAAAAGTAGTCCAAAAAATTGTTTTGAAAAGTGTATTTTATTTTTTTATTTTATTTTATATATTTTTAATCATCATAAATAATTTTAAAATAAATAAAAAATTTATAATATTATTAAAAAATATTTTCTTAATAATTAAGTAAAAAAATAAAAAAGCATTCGGAACACAAATTCAAAACCTAAATTTGAGGCCCAAAGTATTTTTGTGTGAAAAATAAAATTATTATAAAAAACTCTTTTTTTAATTTAGAAAAGAAATAGAAATATTAAAAAAATTTAATCATTAATTAGTAGATGCAGGTGTTCTCCTTAATTCGAAAGAACATTCTTGTTCGATCCAAACTTGTCTCGTTTATTTTTATAAATGAGATAAAGCGAGTTAGAATTAAAGTTAAAATTTAAATAAAATATTATTATAAAATATTTTTTTAATATTATTTTTATTTTAAAATTTAAAAAGATTGAATTATTTATTTTAGTTTATGTGTGAATTAAGAAAAATTATAATGATTAAATAATGAGTTGAGAGGAATTATGAAAACAAACAAAGCCTAGAGTACTTTAATCTAGTTTCTTTTTATATATATTAGAGGATAATTAGAGAGTGAGATGATATGATAATTTTGTAAATAATAGTAAGATAGTTTGAGTTGAGTATTTTTAAAATTTTGAGAAATGAGAGAGAAAAAGTTGAATAAAAAGTGTTATAAAGTTAAAATATTATTAGAATATAGTTTTATAATATTATTTTTGTTTAGAAATTTGAAAAAGTTGAATTATTTTTTATTTTTTGTTTGAAATTGTGATAAAATTATAATGATTAGTTTAAAAAAGTTATAATGATTAATTTAAAAGTATTTATATTTGAATATATTTAAGAATGTGATGAGATGAGATAAAAAAAAAAATAAAACCTAGAGTATTAATTTGAATGATATTTAAGAATGCGATGAAAATTTTTTCCAAACAGATCCGATATAATTTTGCATAGACAAATTTGTGCATACGTACGTACAGACGCAATATATTAATGGAAGTATTTCCCACCCAAAAGTTAAGTGATTGATTATATGTATAAAATAATTTAAAAGGTCAAGTCAAATCTTTTTTGAAAACACATCTGTTTTATTGGTAATTTCCTTTATAACAAGGAATCAAATTATGAATACAAGAGGGATTATCTTTTATATATATATATATATATCAACAATCTCACTAGAGATCAGGCCACAAGGAATCCAAAACTCCACAAACAAGTTTTCTCTCGTTTCCATAAACCAATTGCTGCTTCAAGACTTCAATTTGTTCGTTGGGGGAGGGTTCGAAGCTTTGGCTTCACCCACCTCCCTCCCTCACCAGCCTCAGTTTCTATTTATGTCTGTTTTTTATTTATTTTTTTTTTAGCTTTTACTCGTTTGCATCAAAACTAATTGATCTGTTACTTTTTGGTGAGCAAAGTCCGACACGCGCTCCTCTATCAGCCTCCCCAAGCTACGATCTTCAAGATGGCAGAAGAAATGTCCATTTGAGTGGTGTGTAAACCTCACACACGGTCTATGCCATGCGTGAGTTTCACGCGCCGCAGTGCCTGAGGGAAGGTTCATGCTACCACGTGCAGCAGTGGTGGCCCCTCGCCGACAATTCGTCTTAGTTCCTGGTCGCTTTCCTATGTTTTCACTTTCCTTAACTAAGAATCGAGTGAAAGTGGATGGAGTTTCTTCTAGTCAGTCCAGACCAACACTTTATAGCACACAACCTTTTCCTGCGGCTACTAGCTGCAGCTTTATAGTCTGTTCAAAAGATTATTTAAAAATCGTCACCAAACAGTCTCCCCTTGTAGGAAATGGGTGGGAGCCATTTATTTGGCTCCAAAACTCGCTTTTTCTTTTTTCTTTTTTTGTGTTGTAGTATGTTGGTTTTAGAAAAACTATAGGAGACTCTCACCCCAAACTTGTATCTTGTAATCGTTAGTTTATCTATAAATATCTTATTAAAAAAAAATCTCACTAGAGATATTTAAAGAATTTTTTGCTAAAACATGAGCCACATTATTAGCCTCTCTTTTAACCTGATGAACTAACCAGTGATCAAAACCCAAAAGTTTTTGTTTCACATCATTGCTAAGCATTCTTTTGCCATTCTAAAAAACTTCAAATTTTCTAATGGCTTAGATCACTTGAAGAGCATCTCGCTCGAGCATGATGTTCCTTAGTCCAAGCTCATTACCAAATATTGTTACGTGAAGAGTACCAAAAGTTTATGCTAGCAGGGCTTGGTCAAAAAAGAGATTTCGACTCGTTTTCATTGTGGTCAGTACTCTTCCCTTTTGAGTATTTTATCAACTGTCGCATCCCAATTTATCTTTATGACATTCTTTTGGATGAGTTTTCCAACTCTAGTTCTGATTTGTGGTTGTCTATGTATTACTAGAATTATCGAGATGCATTGCCTTTAAGTTGATCAGTACAATTTGTTTTGATTGCTGCATCACAATATTTGGATGGATATATAAGTTCTGTTTTGAAAACAAAATCATTCATATATTCTCTGCCATAATCTTCTTGCAACTACTTCTATCTCTTTCAGTTGTTCATTCTCAAACAAGTCACCCTTGGTTTCTAAATTTTCTATGAAAGTCTTCTATATGATTATGCTATTCCCGTATTTTCTTTAATCATTGACCCCAAGCATCTTTTGCTACAATACATCCTCAAAGAACATGTTCAACAGATTTTTCCTACTCTAAACAAATGGGACAATTTGGATTTTCTACTACATTCTTCTTAAAGAGGTTCAAATATGTAGGAAATGCTTCAAGACATGCTCTCCATAAGAAAACTATAATTAATTAATTTAAAAGTTTGGAACACTTATATTTAATTTATTATAATTAATATATTTAAATAATTCCATTTCCATGTTATTAATAGAATTAAAAATAAGGTAGAATTAAAATTAACAACTTTTCTGTACGATAGTGATTAGCGATGATAAATTATCAATTTTATTATGAATTTTGCTACTTATCATCTAACCCACCGCACACCACACTTTTTTTATTGGTTTTATTTATACTAATGAGTTCTTCTACTCATCATTCCTACATTACATATTTATTAAGAGAAAAAAAAATCATATGTGATGTTTGGTGTAGGAATGATGAGTATTTTTTTATTATTATTATATACTATGTGTATTATCATTATTTTGTCCCTCACTTAATCAATGGTTAGAGGAAAAAATTTCGCAAAAAGATTTTGTTTAACAAAAATTAAATAAATATCAGCAATCCAATAAGAATCTAGATCATGTCGTCTTTGTAAGTTTGTATGGCGAAGATTATTCATTAATGCTTAAAAAGTAGGTTTGGCATGATTTGCCAAAAACTAATATTCAAATTAATTACCAATTCCAAATATTGGTGCAATTAGTTTCGTTTGGACGCAAATAGTATCTTAAATCGTTTATAAATAGTAGTAAAATAATTTATAATAGTAATGAATTATTTATTCACAAATTATTTGTGAATAATAGTGAAGAACAGTCGTGTTTGTGTGTAGGTCATGATCGTGTCATGTCAAGTCAGGAGCATTTAACTATATACGTCAACCTGAACTCAACTCATTAAGCTAAATGGGTTAGATATTTAAATACTAACTCAAATCATTTCATGTAAATGTACGCATAACCTATTTGATCTTATTAACATAATTTTACATAAAAGTGAAAATCTATATTTATTAGTAACCAAAATATCTAAAATAATAATAAGACTACTTATAAACAAAAATTATCATTATCTTTTAAATTTTAAACTATAATAAAATTAATATTACAAATCCCGCAATAAAAAATGAGTATGAGTCCTAAATTACAATTCCAAAATAAAAACATAAGTATATTAAAAAATTCTAATATTACAACCCAGCAATAATAAAATTGTGATTTGAAATAAAGTTTCAACGGGTTATTATGGGTATATTTCGTGTTAAGCGGGTTAACTATTTATTAATCGTTTATTAATCATGTCTAAATGGATCAACCATGATATAATGACTCAATCATTTATATCAAATGCAAATTTGTTAATTTTGTATCGTGTTCGTGTTAGGTTCACAAATTGTGTTACATATACGGGTCGTGTTACATATTTTCACTCCTATCATAATATAAGTCCGGGTCATGTTATATATTGTCACTCTTACCATGATATAAGTCCATAATATATAAGAGAAGTGCTAGATTCACAAAAAGGTACTTATAAAAAAAAGATTTCGCATGAAAAAAGTCTCAAAGAGTAAATTTACAAATTGACATTACTTCATGTGATATGTTAGATATAACTTACAATAAAAGTAACTTTATAATCTAAAGTACTACATCAAATCACATCAGTTTATAAATTTACTTTGTAACTAAATATTTCTCAATATATAATAATGTTTATGAAAAATATGAAACTCGGAAATATAAATATATATATATATATATATATATATATATATATATATGAAGCTTTCATGCTGTGTTTCTCTCTCATTTAATTGCAAAAAAATATTTAAGAACCGAATAATTATTAGAGATCTAGATTTTTTTTTTTTTTTTGGGGGGGGTTTTCTTTAACATACCCTTATTCTTTAAAAGATGCAAATCATATTAGTCACCGTAGAATGAGATTTCCCTTGATTCTCTTGAAAATGACATTTAAAATTTTTCGAAATCATTAGAATAAGACGAAAGACAAAATATACAGTCGATCCCCCATTACACACCTGATTGAATAAATAAGTAGATCACATATATATGGCTCCTTGCTTTGGAACCACACACGAGAAGATTTCCATAGTCACCAGGCTAAGAAAAATTATTTCTAGATAACATATATGAAGAAGAATAGTGCTACGTATGAGACCTGTGAGTCACTCCTTAATGCATGCAAGTTAGAAGTTGCTATTGCTAGATCAGATTTGTGGTGATAAAATAGATACTGTCAAATACATATATAGCTGAATGCAATAAAACGTGTGTCAACCACAATGCCAGTGATTTTCAAGATCATCACGATTTTGGTTTTTCAAGCTGGAGAACCATGTCATTTGAGCTAAATGACAATGTCTTTAATGGAAATGGGGCCCCGTTTCTTAGTGATGTTGAGACTCCTATTTGTCCCCTTTTAACACTCTTAATTCTACTCTTCTATGGCTATGTACAGACAAAAATAGTTTATACTTATCCAACAGAACTAACATACAGAACAAAAAGCCAATCTTTCCCAGATCACGATTGCTCCACAGAAATTACAGTATTTAGCAAAGGTTTTAACTTCTTACTCCCCGATGAAACCAGCCGACAGGTAACGACAGTTTCGATAATCACTTATACCATAAAACCTTTCACACTAGTTTAAACTATCACTCTATATTCACCATATAGTAGCGTTCATGTCTTTTTAATCCTCCCAGGAAAGAAGAAATCCCAGTTATACGAGCTGATCTTCCTCTGTTTTCAGCATGTATGTTGAGTGTAATTCAGGGCAAGACCCGCGGGGGGGGGTGGTGTGTGTGTGTGTGGTTGGGGAGGGGAGGGGTACTACCTGTCATCAGGAGGCAAGGTTGGACTTTTGGAGCACATACTCATCTTGTGAAGCTCCTTCAGCCGTCTAGCTGGGTTGCATAAACCTGACAAGTTTCAATAGTTTTCATATTATAGAGCATGCTACAGAAAAGCACCTCTTGATTTCAGTACGGTATTCACTGAGTTCACGACAATACATAGGCAATCGCTCATCGTGGTAAAACAAGAAAAAGTAAATATCATCTATGCAAAAGTGTTAACAACCACATTATGTTAAACAATTGCATTTTCTGCACTAGCTGAGGTCAAAACCCTCAAGGATTATTACACGGTTCGACAACTAAATTCAGAATGAGAGAAATTCTGAGGAAGGAAGTATTTAAGAGGAAATGAAACTCAGATTAACAACTCCTCTTTCAAGGCAGATAAAAATATTAACGAACTTCCTTATCTGTATAATTACAGTACACTATCAGTTCTTTCCACGGTCAAGGCCAGAGTGTCACTACATAGCATGGACGTTAAAAAAGAACAGCTCAGAACAATTACATCTCGCTTGACAAGAAAATGCCTTCACTTAAAATCTAAGAAATAACATTCTTTCATATCATGTCATAAATTTATCTCATGGTACTTATAGAAAAGAACCAATGGCACAAGGCTTTAAAAAAATAGAATTATGAAGGCCTGGGTTGGGAGAAATTTGTTGTCAAGTTGCGCAGATTCACTGATCTTTTTTCTCGCAATCACGGAGATGGGTCATTGGGGAAAAGCCAAAAGAATTTATCTGCTCATGAGAACAACAATATGGGCCTGAAACAAAAAGACCCGAGCACAACCACAGTGGTGAGGCGATCATATGCAGACGCTCTAAATACGAGCCCTGCTTTGGTGACTCAGTTTGCTAATAGGGGCAAAAAAGAAAGCAGTGAAAAGGGTCTGCAGACTCTACATATTGCACATGGACATATTCCAAGTCAGAAGGGGTCCAACTTGGATGGTTTGGGTCTTCCCAATGGCATGCACTGTACATTAAAAGAGATGCAAAACCAGCTTGCTTAGTTGAAGGCAGCGGTTGCTATGTTATCAGCAAAACTTGGAAGGGCTAGGTATGCTAATAGGTGGTAATGGTACTGTAAGGCCCAATAAGGGCGGGCTTGGCGTGTTAAGTGATGGGCCAAATGCTATAAAATTGGATAAAGGAAACAAGAAAGTTGGGTTTAGCCCAATTTCAATATTTGGACCCAGGCGAGTGTGGTGAGTCAAAAGGAGAAGCGGGTCATCTTCATTCAAAGTGGGTTCTACACTGGGTATTGGCGTGGAGACGGCCGAAACGGACTGCCCCTCACCAAGGGTGACTTGGAAAAGTTTGCCGACAAGTGGCACAGTCAATGCTATCTTCGTCGAATCGACACCACCCACGACGGACCTAAGGTATTGCCGAGTTTTTGGGGAGTTTCCGCTAACCCCAAACTTCAAATGGTGACCATGGTTCCACCATCCATGTTGGAGGGAACCAGTTCCTTGGTCCCTCTTCAAGCATCTTGTGGGTCGACACATAGCTTTGGCCAAGGTGGTGACATCATCAATGGTGCTGTGGAGGAGATGAGAGTTTTAGGAACTGGCGTGGAGGAAGGGATGGGGCTGTCATTGGTGGCTTGCGAGGAGGGATTTATAGGGCCTGGCCTACTGTTTGGAGTGGAGTCTGCAGAAGATGTTGTCCCCCTGATATCTCTCCCACCGATTAACAATATAGCTGATTCATCATCGGAATGGGTCTTGAACAAGGTAAATGAGATACAACAGTGTGTAGGGATTACCCACGAAGGATTTGAGGACCAATTCACAGCACTACTCACTGCAATAGAGGCGGGTCAAGTAATTGGCGCAAAATCAAGATCTAAGAAGACCAGAGAATTAAAGTGTCTTGCTTGGGCAATCAACTATGATGCTAGGGGAGGTAGTTCAAGACGAGGGAGGACCAGAGGGAAGACAGAACCAATTGTATATTTTTAGTAGGCCCGTTCAGAATTTACAAGTACTGAGGAGTGTGTTGGGGAATTTACAGCGGCTTGGTGTATGGGCAAAACCTGGTTTGGTGGGATAGGCATTGGTGCACTGGTGGTGGTTTGGGGCAGGCGCGTCTTTGGGCTTGGGCTAGGGCTTTGTTAGGTTCATTTTCCTAGATGGGCTTAATGTTCCTTGTATCTATTTCTGCCCCCAACTAGGTGTTTTCTCTTGTATACAATCCAGTGTACTTGGAAAAAAAAAGGGGATTACCTGAACATTTTGGGATGTCCCACACGGCAATAGATGTAGGTGTGCATCGAGGGTCACATATTGCCCGGTTATCTTCATGATGCACGTTCATAGCAAGCATCCATGACCCAATTGTGACATCTTCATTGCTAAACATCCTCAAACTGAAGGCTAGAAATTAAATCCAGTGAGCAGAAATATAGCCATAGGAAACATTACAGTTTAAAAGGATTTTCTATATGACATTTCTGTGGCATTAATAACGCAAACAAATAAATTTTCCCAAGAAATAGAGAAAAAAATATTTGATCGTGATAGGATGAATGATGCCATTGGTATATGGCTTCTATTAATTTATTTAGTATACATGTTGGTAATTTACAGGTTCAAACCCTTTTTTATAAGTAATTTCATGAAGAGGGAAGTAGGCGAAAGAAACCATCCCCTAAAGGCAATAGCAAGCTTAGACACTTGCAATAAAAAAGTCTGTAAAACCAATAAAGGAAACAGAGAAAGGAAAGGCTGCTCAGCATGAGAGGAATAATGCTTCTGAGGTAAGAGAACTCAATGAGATGCATATGAGGCTTGCTTAAGGTGACAGCATGTGATAACACAAACCAGCAAAATTCTTGAATTAGATGAAAGAACGAGTCTCTCCCCTTTTTTTTCCTTTAGAAGGTTTACTTTCTCATCTTGCCAAGTCAAAAATGTAAGAACCCATGTAGCTCACAGAAGATTGTAAAATATAGTAAATCTAGAGAATCAGAAATCACAAAAGAATTCAAACCAAATACATAGAAGAGTTAATTACATTTCAAATATTTATAACCACTTAGACCAAAGCGTATAAATATCAGTCAACACAATGTTGGGCATCAACGCAAACTTTTCTCAAATGTGGCATAATGATCCAGCTTTTGGATTTGAAAGGTTTACTTAGGTTTGAACTAAAATTGATTTGTATATCAAGATCGTCAATTTGAGCCATCTTTTATCCCTGTATTTCTTTCAAAGAAGCAAAAAATCTGTTTTGAGGGACCAAGAAGTTTGTACAGATGCATGACAAGCAAGGCCAGCAATTACTAGATGCAATAGGATTTGTGGGTGAAAAAAAAAACTGCAAAGGCAAGCAGTTAATTGATTTTCAAGACAATGTATTTAAAGGAAAATATAAATGTAAAACCATAATCTAATGACTGGCCAAAAGAAATAACATAAAGAGAAATACAGAGACAAAGTTTATGAACCTATTATTTCTGGCAGTTGTTAGTGAAGCTACCACCTCTGCAGAAAGGACATATATAGGACCATAAGCATGCAAAAAGTATTCAGATCCAATCAGATGTCCCGATTTCTCATACCTGAAAGTTTTGGGTTCATCAATCCTCCAAAAAAGGGGGAAACTTTGAAAGGCACATATTTGACAAAAAGTAAATAACCACTCACAAAGCAAAAGAACGGTTGATAATACTTTGGTAAACCACATACCATTTCATTTTAGGGTCAGTGATCACTGGTCCTTTCTTCATACATCCAATGTAAGTCAGTGAATGGGTTCGGTCCTTTGCTAGAAGAGTTGCTAGTCGATCTGACAAATTATGGGAACACCATTATACAGCAATCCACAGGACTATTATTAAAGCATCTATATGCACTTCAATGTACCAGGACGTAAATAAATGTCATCATCAGCTTTGACGTAATAATCAGCGTCAAAAAGTTCAAAGGCTGCTTTGAAAAATGCCAACCTACAAAGCAGGGGCAAAGGAAATAAAACATAAGGTGCCAAGAACATCCAGTTATCAACATAAAAAATTAGTACAAATAGAGAGCTCTTACGATTTGTATGGAAGCTTTAAATATTCTTCCTCAAGATCAATAAACATGAAATCCTTGTACTTCTCCACCTCTTCATGAAGCTCTACCATCTTTTTAAAATTTTTGGATCGGCCAATTACAAACCTAAAAGCTAAACCAGTGGCTTGTTCCAACCTACAAGAGATGGAAAGAAAAGTGACTAAAATTTGTGATGAGTAAAACAAGGAAAGAAAATAGAAGAGTTATAGTGAGGTACAATAGAAAAAGGCAAACATCCTGTGCCCAATAAGCAAGTGTCGAGGAAGCATTTCCATTGACACCATATCATAAATTTAATGTCCCTCCATAGACACAAATTATTTTTTCTGAACATGCCTCCATAATAAGTTGTTAATTAATGCCTGAAATGCACTGCCAGAACTCTGACAGCATATATCTTGCAAACGAGAAACTAGCATCACTCAACGTGGAAAAAGGTTTACCTATTAGAAACATGCTTTGTTGAAAACCAAAGTCTACCAATTACAAACACCAAGTACGATATAAAATTTAAAATGATGAGGCTACTCGAGTCTTAAAATTTTTTCAGACTTGCTTGGGTACATTCTTGTAATGGAAAGTAAATTAGGCAAAGAGAGAGTAGAGTGTCCAACTGGAGATGGATAATAGCTCTGCCCATATCATAAATGATGAGCTTGGCGCTTATTTCAAAAAGGCGCAGTGAAGCTGCCAACTCAAAAACTAGAAAGAAGGCTCTCATACGATGTTGGATTTCCCTATATCTCACTAAAAGAGCACCACGTTTAAGATTTGCCATGATCTTGGTCCGACACAAATGAATTTCCACAAAATACTCCCCATACCTTAGCCAAATAAGTAAATGTATCATGATGATCAAGACGTATAGGATTCTCAGTTGGGTTGCAGGTATTCAGCAGCTAAGTCTAAGATTGAAATTTTGAATCTTTAGTTAATAACATCTACTCCACTATGTTCTCAGAACAGAAATAGTGAGGTACAACTGAACATTCCCAAACGTCACCGCTACTCATGCAATTTACTTAACTGCAACCCAGTCGAAGATTCAAATTGACGAGCAATTATCATATGCAAATCCCATCATTGATTTAAAGACAGTTACCACCAAGACAAACCATCATAAACTACATTCCAAAACAGCAACAAAAAAACCATCGATTGAGCTGATGAAATTAACAAGGTCAGATACCTAAAAAGCCCATCGGGATCAGAGGGAAACCAAGTGCTCCGAAGAGCAGCCCGGCGATCAACGGAGCCGAAAACGGTCTGAATTCCAACGAACCCAAGATGCTTAGGCCGCTCCACCAAGGCACCATGATCTCCGAGCTTGCGAGAGCTGGAGTAGAATGCCCGAAAGGTGTCTTCGGATCGGCCGCATCGGAAGCTAGGCACGGGTATGGGACGGCGGAGAGAGTAGACGGCGAAGATGGTGGCGGAGAGGCCAAAGAGGAAGCAGAGGAGTGAAAAGACGAGAATGGGGAGTGGGAAGCGAGAGGTGGGAGGGGCAGAACTGGGTTTTAGGGGCTTGAGAAGTTTGGAAGAGTAGGAGCCGGAGGTTGGGAGAGAAGAGGAAGAGCGGTTAGTGTGAGAGAAGAGTGGCATTTATCGTGAATTTTCGTGTTACGAATGGGATCAGACTTCGGAGTCTCTGAGCTTCGTTACACACATTTCTCGGGCTCCGATCGGAATGTCTGAGTTCTCTCTGTCTGTCGGAGCGTTGCTCCTCGTACCTTGTTTGGTCTCTTTCAATTCTCTTCTTCCCCGTGTCCCGTGCAAGAAAGACTTGTATTTTACCTTAAGAAAATTTATTTTTGGAAATTAAAATACTTTCGTACTAATTTGTAAGTTGAATAATTTAGGTTTCAATGTTGAATTGAATTGAGTTAAATTTTTTTATGAATAATAGTGAATTGAAATGGTGAAACAAATTTTATAGAACATACCTAAAATAAGTTTAGATGTATTTGGTGTTAAGATTAATTTAGATATATTTATAAAAAATTAAAAAAAATTATAGATCTCGCATATAAAGAGGTATTGAGTTGAAAAAGATTGTAGGTCTCACGTGTAAAAAGATTTTGAGTTGAGATGAGTTTAGTGATTTAAGAATTGAGTGTTTGAATGTTAGATTCACCTTAAAATTAGATTATTCAACTCCCAAACAGAGCCTTAGTCCTCATTATGTAAATTAACACGTTAAGATGATTAATTTTATAATAAATAATTAATTTTAAAATATAAACATGCAAAATTCATATCCTTCTATATTTATAGAAATAACTTTAGTAATGACACGAATTTTATGATAAAGATATGAATACCATATGGAGATGATTGCTGTTAACACTTCTCTTTCTTTCTTTCTTTCTTTTTTCCTTATAATTTGTCATTAAATTTCTCTTTGGTTGTTTCTTGACACATTAATATACATTTAATTCTTCCACTTTACAAGCAAAATAATTTGTCCTTGAACAACATCTGATCTTAAAGAGAAATACAACCCATTGAATTAGATCATGAGCTATGTCATAAGAGTTTTGCTTCCAGATGTGTAAAAAATAAGACTTACAAATAGATTTTCTCAATTAATAAAACAAAACACATACAGTAAATGAAGAACTCCTCTACTGTAGATGAATTTCAGTCTTGCCAAACATAGACTCCTCTACTGTAGATGAACTGCACTCCTTGCCAAACATGCACTTAACAACTCTGCATGTTGGACATTTGAGTAAGAAATGCTGCATCCTTTATTTCCCAGACATAAATTTCATTCTTTTGTTTTCCACCTTCCCTCTCCCTCTAAAGGGACCAACAAGAAAGACTTCTTTTATGCCATAGCCCCAAAGACATTCTAATGCAACAAGGCAAAAAAAGAACGAAAAAAAAAAGCTGGAAGCTTGAACGGTTGCATTCACAATTTAGGCCCAGATTGCCAGAAAAGACATCAATCCAGCCCCAAGGAAGAGCATAAAATAAGACACTACTTGCAATCTAAAGTTGCAGCTCATCCTCTTACTCAGAAAATCAGCAGCAATCAGATCCACTAAAGCCATATATACCAAAATTCCAGCAGACATGGAATCCAAAATGCCTTCAGTAACCAGGGCACCTGCACTGTTCGCGTTGTAGACTGAAGCGATGGCGATCCCGATGCCGATACCGGCCGGAGTTGTTATGGCAAAGAAGCCAGCCATCAGTGTTACTGATAGATTGTTGAACTGGGCTTGGGAGATGCAGCCTCCAAGCGCAAATCCTTCGAAGAACTGATGGAAGGATAATGCTGCAATCAAGGGTCTGATTGTGCAGGGGCTCTGGGATACTCCCAGCGAGAGTCCGATAATAACCGAATGTGAAACGATCCCAAGTTCTAAAATCTGCAGAGAAAAGGTCAGAAGATGTTAAACAAAGGCATCATTAAGAACATTAATTATCACCCAAACAAAAATCAAGCCAGGACAGAGAGGAAAATCACCTGGGAAACGACAACGTGGCGAACGCCACCATCTTCTTCCCCATCAGCATCTTCAAACCCGTGAGAATGGCCGTGTCCGTGAGAGCTATCCCTCCGGTGCCCGTCGCAAGCATCCTGGCCATGGGGGTGACTATGTCTGTGGTGTGCCGCGTGCGCATGCATCCCAACAATGTGCATCCCACCGCCTTCCTCTTCCCCAAATACTTTCCCATTATACTCCTTGACCTCCCCCGCCGGCGAAATACCCGACTCCAGCCCCGCGTCGGCGGAACCGACCCGGACTATCTCCTCAGTCCCCGGGCCAGTCCCTGTTTCCGCTCGTAATACTGGGTTCCCACGAAGTCAACAAGGAGGGTGAGGAGCGAGGCTGTCATGGCAAAGAAGCCAGCGAACGGGAACTTGGACCACGGATACTCGGGCAGGCACGGGTCGGAAAGGGCCTTTGATCCGCCCGAAAGCATGTGGACGAACCCTGTGGCAAGAATGACGCCGGCGGCGAAGGACTTGGCGGTGACGAAAAGGTTGCTGTCGGTGCGGAGAAAGCGGCTGTTCTTTCCGACGAGTGGGATCGCAATTCCTACGACTCCGGCCATGAGGATCGACGCGATGGCGATGAATTTCAGGACAAGCGCCTCTGTTTCGTCTCGGCAGGTCTCTAACTCGGTTCCTCCACAACTCGTATTGGCCATGGGTTCCAATATTGTCTGGAAGATTGAATCTTTTATCGGTCCAAGAAAACAAAAGATTGCCCAGATTTTAGAAAGAGAACCAATTCCAGCTAATTATGGATAAGAACTGTTTGGTTGACGGGAAAACGTAAAAAAAAAAAAAATAGAACTTGGCCGCCGGGACAAATGGGAAATCTTCAGGGATGTACATGAATAACAAGTAACAAGAGCTGAATTCTAAACAGTTTAACGACAAAGTTTACAGGCCGCTTAAGCTAAATTCGATCAATTTGGCCCAATCGAGCTCAATCATGAAAGTACCTGAGAAAGTCCGCGCTTTTGTTCCGAGACCTTCAAGGCAAAGCAACGCCCAGAGATCCTGAAAAACAACAATCGTCATTGATCAAAAAGGAAAAAAAAACACACACACAACAAAAAAAATAAAAAGGATTCTCGAAGAACGAACCTCAATGAATAACATGGGAAGAGGCTAGAAATTTGGGACAGGGTATTGGAGAAAAACACTCTTATATAGGATGAATTCTGGGAATTTAAAAACGGAACAAAAGAAGATTTGGGAGACGAATTCTGTCCTAGGATTGGTGGAGAATAATCGTTGCTGAAACCACCGTACCATATGCGATCCGGCATAGAGTTCCGTGTGGAATATCGATGGGGTTATAAGGGAGAGAGAGAGAGGTAGGCTTTTGGGGCAATTGACTCTGAGTGTCGACATATTTTGAAGAAAGAGAGGGGCGGCAAGGGAAGTTCAGGGTTTGGGCTTGCGACTTTTTGGACGAGAATGAGCATGAGAGTGTCGACACTCTTTCCTCTATTATACCATGATTCTCTCCCCTTGTAGAGTCATCTTGTATTAACTATTCAGGGTTTACTTTTCCTTTGTTTGTTCCCCTTTTTGTTTCAGTAATTGCGTTTTTAAGTTTTTGGACGCCAAGTAATTAATGCCCCCTTTTGAATGATATGTTTCTTTCCTCTTAAAAGTTGTTAATATTTTTTTTTCCTTTTAAGGGAAAGTAATTTTATTGATCATTTCTATTTCTTGTAAAGCAAGGAATAAACGAAGGACATTTCTCCATATTAATAATTACATCCTTAACACTTAATCTACTTTCCACTTGTGATGTCATAATACTCAAACCTCCAAAATGGAAGTTCTTGAGTTCAACCCACCTCTCCGACTCAAAAAAAACATGGTCTACTTTCCACCTGTGATAGTTCCTCAATTTCTCCTTGGCTTCATTTGGTGTACTTTCCACCTGTGATAGCTCCTCAGTTTCTCATTAGTTTCATTCATAATCATCACAGCACTAGTTCAAGATTCCTCTATATTTGTAATAGCCCTTACTACTTGAAGAGAATTACCCTCTAGTATCACATCTCTCAGACCCAACTCCAGTCCAAAAACTATAACTTGTAGAGCCCCAAAGGATTCAGCTACTAGAGGGTCTCGGAAAAACTTCTTGTTCATCCTCAGTGTAGCTATTACCTTGCATTCCCAATCTCAAGCAATAATGCCTATACCAATCTTGCATTGAGCCTGTCAACTGCAACATCTCAATTAAGTTTATAAGCATTCATAGGAGGATCTCATCTATGTACTGTGCTACTTGCTGAAACAATGTTGCTGGATTGCTTGTTTTGTAAAACTTTTAAACTCTGTAAAGTGTCCTGTGATAACTTCACCACAATGTTGGGATGAGTAAATTCAGCTTTCCAAATATCTCTTGCTGCAACACAATCCCAGAGTGCATGAGCTATTGTTTCTGCTTCCTCAGTACATATATGACATTTTGAATGCTCCACCTGTGAGATCCCTATTTTTATAGGTTTCTAATTATTTATTTAATTATGTTATTGTGTTATTTTATTTATGTTATTTTTAAGTGTATTATTTTATTGTTAATTATTTTGGTATGTTGGGTTTTTAATTTCCTTATTATTATTTATTTTATATATGTGTTAGTATTTTTTTTGTGTAATTTTATTGTAGTGATTATTTATTGTGGGCTGTGTGTGAGTGTTTGTTTTTGGGCTTAGTGTTGTGTGAAGCCCGAAGCCCAACTCAGCCTTATGTGTGTGTGTGTGATTGAGCCGAAGCCCAGCCCAGCAGGGCCCAGCCCTTGCGGCCCGTGAGAACCCAGCTCCCATTTATCAATACGGCTTCGTTTTGGAGGATAACCACTAGGGCTTCATCTCTTTCTCCCTTGCGCCGTGCTCCTTCTTCTTCCTTTCTTCTAGTTTCTTCTACAGTCTTCTTCTTCTTCCTTCCTCCACGCAGCTGCTGCCGACGCCATCCGAGCCTTTGTTCTGCAATTCAGCCGCAAGCCGCCACCTCCACCTTGCCTCTTCCTCTCCATGTCGTTCGATGGAGGCTCCGAAGCCTTGCTGTCAAGCCATGGCTTCACACGGCCACCACCACCTTCCATCTCGAGCTTCCATGGTTTCTCCGTGTCCATTCTTCCGTCTGCTGTCAACCCGCACTGCCACGCACGGTTTGCTGCCGTTTTTGTTCTTCTTCCGCCCGTGTAACACGCGGCTCCTCCCACCGCTATACTTGGCCTATAAATAGGCCACGGGTTGTTCGATTAAAATCTTTCGAGTTCATCATCTTCCTCTCTTGTCTTAGCCATCTTCTATTCTTGTTGATTTGTGTATTGTTCTGTGAATTTTTTTGGTGAAACCGTGAGCTTGTGTAGCTTTGTCGAGCTCTGTTTTCTTCTATAATTGTGTAATTTCAAACGGGTTTTTGGTGAAATTTTTGGTAATTGCCGTGTGCCGCCGTTGAGCCGCCACCTTGAGCAACGCCCTTTCGAGTGATCTTTCAGAAATACCCATCTTTGTGTGTATGTAATTTCTCAATTTTTAATAATAAAGTTGTTGTAATTATATTTTGTAAACTGTCATTTTGTTGTAACTGTTGATTGTAATGATCTGTTGGAATTGGGCCATAGGCCGTTAAAGCGTTTGGTTGTAACTGTTGAAATTTTTGGAATTGGGCCTTGGGCCGGTGTGGAGGATGGGGTATGACATGTATTGTGGAAATAGTGAAATTGTAAATAAATGATTAATTTTATAAATGAATTATATATTCCTATTAAATGATTGAACTGTATATTTATGGTTTGATTAAAATGTGATGTGATGTTACGTGGTCTGTTGCATTGATTATTGAATATGTGGGTGCGTGTGTAACACGACCCCAAGTCGAGATGGGGTATTATCTCGGTGGAGCTCCTCTGGTCACTCGGGAGTGTAACAGACTGACGTGATATCCCCTGAGTTGTCGCAGGGCGACGACGGGAACGGACGAGACGGTAACGCTCTCGTACCGATTCCGTGACCTTTTGGCTGGCGAGGTTAGGGGATGCTTAGCCATGTACGCGCTGGGCAAGGAACTGGGAATCACTCGTTACGAAGTCTCATACACGGACGTTACCCGTGATGTGACGAAAAGAGCTAGGGTGTGCGGACGGTCCGTAGGGGAGACCGTGGTGCATGCGTAATTTCATAATAAATATGATTAGGACCAAAAATGGGATTTTTGGTGTAAGTATAAAAATGGTATTTTTGGAAAAAAATGAATGTGGGTTGTTATTCTGTCCGTATGGGAACGCGTGTTTATATAAATGTGTTTTAAATCTATTGGATGTTATTTTGGTTAATTACTTGCTGAGATGTCATAATCTCATTGTGGTGTTTTACCCTACGGTTCCATTTTATGGTGCCGTAGAGTTTAACGCAGAGCCCGAGTATGAACCTGAAGGACTGACTCTGCTAGAAGCTTAAGTCGCTGATATGTTGTTCAGCGTTTTGGGACTTGTTTCCATTATATTATTTATTTTCTTTAAATTATCTGTCGGAAGACTGTAAAATTCTTGTAAAGTTATTTTATTATTTTTTGTACAATTCTGGTACTTATAAAGAAAAACCCTTTTATTCTCTCCGTTGCGAATCTTATGTTGTACATTTATTATATGTTGTACAGACTTTGAGCACTGGTCGTTGGGGTGCGTGATCCGTGTGGTCATCATCCCGGTATCACGAACTCCACAAAAATAACACGTGGGGGTCGAGGGCGCCACACCACCACTTTCTTCTTTAATGGATTAGCTTGAGTAGGAAGAGCTTCAAGACAAGCTCTCCACATGAAAACTTTATCTGCCAGTGGGACTTTCAAATTCCATATCAGTTGCCATACTCTCTGGTTACCATAACTGCAATAAGTCTGGACCTTTGAAGCCAATTGTATTTCCTTGTGCAAGTGATAAGCTCTCTTGACAGTGAATTGACCATTAGAGGAGCCTTTCCATATAAGCTTATCAAAACTGTGACCAAGGCTAATAGGAATTTGCACAATCAAATCAACTTCCTCCTTTGAAAAAATGTTGTCAATCAAATCTCTTCTCCATGTGCTAGCATCATGATCAATAAGTTCTTCAACCTTGGCACTACTCTCGAGGATCTGAATAGAGCTTTGGAATTTTTAGGGTGTTAGCTTGGGGATCCATTTATCTTTCCATATGCATGCTTGATTTCCTGTACCTATTCTCCATATAGTACTTGCTTCAATTAAATGCCTTGCTGCAACAATGCTTCTCCAAATAAATGAAGGTCTACTGCCCAACCTTGCATGAAAGAAAGATTCCTCCTGTAAATACTTGGCCTTTAAGACTTGTGATGATAAAGAATGAGGGTTCCGAATTAAGCTCCAATCTTGTTTAGCAAGCATTGCAAGGTTAAAGCTCTCCAAATCTCTAAACCTCATTCCTCTTATTGATTTGGCTTTACCCATAGTGTTTCATGCAACCCAGTGTATCTTCTTTTCATTTTCTTGTTGTCCCCACCAATAATTCTGCATAACTCTATTGATGCTCCTGAAAAAGCTACTCGGAAGTATGAAAACACTCATGTTGTAAGTGAGGAGAGCTTGCTCAACTCCTTTAAGAAATATTTTCTTGCCTGCTTGGGAGAGAGTTTTTACGTTCACTGCTTAGCCTCAGCCTTACTCTTCCCACCATAGCAGGCAATTCAAGGCATTTTTCATAAGGCATTATTGATCCAATACCAGCCATGCTCAATATAATGTCTTGAACCTCTCAAGTAGTGTTCTTGTTGAACTAAATTGAAGTCTTCTCCATATTCGACCTCTGCCCATAGGCCTTTTCATAAACACTAAGAATACTTATCAACCTGCTTCATTCAATAGAGTTGGCTTTACAAAATAGTAAGCTATCATCTGCAAAGAGTAAATGATTAATGTGAATTTTACCTCTAGCAATAAGAACACCAGTGATGAGCCCTTCTTGTTCAACCTTCCTAAGTAAAGAGCTCAAAGGTTCTGCACATATGAGAAAAAGATAAAGTGGCAGAGGATCACCTTGCCTAATCCCCCTTGTTGACTTAAAAGGACATTATGGAACACCATTTATCAGGATATCATAGGAAGCAGATTCTACACACATCATAACAACCTCAATCCATCTTTCCTCACAACCCAGCTTTCTCATCATAGCTCTAAGAAAACTCCATTCAATTCGATTATATGCCTTGCTCATATCAAGTTTCAAGGCCATATACCCAAAATTCCCTAAAAGCTTACAGTTCATGGTATGCATAGCTGGAATAAATGATATTATCTGATATTAGTCTGCATGTTATAAATGTTGACTAAGTGGGGGATATGATACTAGGCAACACTTTCTTCATTCTATTAGCTAACATCTTGGAAATCAATTTATAAATGACATTAAAAAGAGAAATTGGTCTAAAATCAGAAACTTTGACAAGAGATTTCTTCTTAGGAATAAGAGCAGTATGAGTATCATTTACATCATTCGCCAAGCCATTTGAGTTAAGCACATACAAACAGCATCATTAACCTCCTTTCCTATTGTGCTCCAGTGCCGTTGATAAAATACTGTTTTCAACTTAAATTTGAGTGTTTATTTAACGCAGAATGGAATATCTAAATCACATAATTATATTCTAAAATAATTAGTCAATGATATAATTGAATCATTATTAAAACATAATTTTGTTATGGACACCGAGTGTCCAAGAATAGCATCTCAACTAATTTTGGGAGTACACATGCTCTCGAAATGAGTTTTCTGCAAATGCAACTTTGGTAATTCAAGGGAAAATTCCCTAGTCTGATGGCCCTTAGAAATTGTTTAGACCCAAGAGGATTCAAACTTTAAACCTTGGAGGGAGCATACCACAAACACCAAGGCATTTACCACTTGAGCTAACTCATAGGAGCTAGCCCCATTAAAATATTATAAAAAATAAGAGTTTCTCATTTCTAAGTAATGTATGATCTCATACATCACCCACCCTTATCACTTATCAAAATAGGGTATCGCAGTCTCTAAGTGACATAAAGACTGACATATACAATAAATACTATAATATTTATTAATTGAGTAATGTTGCAAATCATATTGTCATCTCACTTTTATAACTGATATAATTGAGAATCATGAAAATGTAGTATTTATGCACTTATCTTTTAAATAGATAATTATTTAAGATGCACAAGTGTGATTGACGATAAAAAGAATTTAGGATGAAAAATGATTTTTCTCAAAGTCTTAAACAACGATAGGCTTTAAGACTTTATTGATAAAGATTGACACGGACACGTTTATTTTTAAAACTCTTCTCAACTCATTTTATTTCAATATTATAACTTTCATTTGTCTTTCGTGTCTCGAGGTAGCCAATTTAGCATGAGAGTGTCGACACTCTTTCCTACCATACCATGATTCTGTCATTTTGTAGGGTCATCATTTATTACTTTTCCTTTGTTTGTTCCGTTTCTGTTTCAGTAACTGCGTTCTTAAGTTTTTGGACGCCAAGTAATTAATTAATGCGCCCTTTGAATGGTATATATGTTTCTTTCCTCTTACGTGCGTTTTGGATAATAAATTGAGGTGAGAAGGATTGATATTAAAATTAAAAGTTAAATAAAATATTATTAAAATATTATTTTTTATATTATTATTATTTTAATTTTTGAAAAAATTAAATTATTTATTATATTTTGTGTAGAAAATTGAGTAAATTGTAATGATGAAATGAAATGAAACACTTTCACAATTCAAATTGGACTTAAAGTTGTTAATGTTTTAGGCGAGATTTGGATATAAAAATATTTTATCTCATCTTATCTAAACAAAATTTTTAAATTTTCACACAAAATATAATAATCATTTCAATTTTTTCTAATATAAAAAAATAATAATATTAAAAATAATATTCTAGCGATACTTTATTTAATTTTCAACTTTTATTTCAACTCATCTTATCAAAACTCATTATCCAAACCTCAAGCTTAAGTTTTTAATCTTTCTAGCTTAAATTTTGAGTGTCTATTTAATGCAAAATAGAATATCGTCCAAATCATATGACTTATATTCTAAAATAATTAGTCAATGAAACAATTGAATATTTATTAAAATATTATTTTTTATGGGTACCGGGTGTTCAAGAATATTGTCTCGACTAATCTTCGGGATACACAGACTCTCGGAATGAGTTTTTCGTAAATGCAACTTGGGTAATTTAAGGAAAAAATTTTCTAGTCCAATGGCTCCTAGAGATTGTTTGAGGATTCAAACTTTGGACCTTGGAGGGAACATACGACATACACCAAGGCATTTACCACTTGGGCCAACCCATAGGAGTTAGCCCCCTATTAAAATATTATAAAAAGTAAGAATTTTCCATTTCCAAGTAATGTAAGATCTCACACACCATCTGTCCTTAGAATGAGATATCATAGTCTCTAGGTGATAAAAAGATTGACATATACAATAAGTACTACAATATTTATTAATTGAGTAACATTATAAATCACACTGTCATCTCACTTTCATAATCTCATTACGTAGAATTGGCACTTTTTTAGATCATCTTTTATTCTTTTAAAAATAAATTTAAAGATTGATCGGCAATTCATCTCATCAAAGTGGGATGAAAGTATTGTTTATAAAAATTTTCATATTGATATCCATATAAATAACTTGCATAATATTAAATTAATAATAAATATTATACGGCTGATTTTATATGTATATTCATTTCTATTTCATACGGCTGTATTTGGTTGTAAAATTTAACTGAGTTCAGTCTAATTTTAAACTGAATTTAACATTCAAACACCTAACTTTCAAATTACTAAACTCAAAATCTCTTTACTCGTGGGATCCACAATCTTTTTCAACTTAACACATCTTTATACGTGAGACTCATAATATTTTTTAACTTCCCATAAAAAGTATTAAACTCATCTTAACATCCAAACGCACTTTAAACTCAGTTTAAATAGGCCTCACATAACTCTTTTCACTACTTAACTCACTATTATTTATAAAGAATTGAGGTAAGCTCAACTAGGGCTGGCTCAATAGATTTTGAGGCCTAAGGCAATAAGTTAAAACGGGCATTTTTCTTATATTAAATTAATTAGGTTATATCTAAATATATTTTTATTTAAAAATTATTTTTCTTACTTTTTGAGATGCAAAATTGCTAATTAAATTTTTATATTCAAGTTCTTCTAATATCTCATTCTCAATTGATAGTATTACTAGTCTATTTAATCTTTTCTGCAATATTGTTGATCTTAGATAAGATTTTATTAATTTTAATTTTGAAAAACTTCTTTCTACAGAAGCAACACTAATAAGTATTGTCAATAAAATTATGTAAGCGATATATGCATTTGGAAAAGAATAAAATCTTTTTATATAATTTAATATATCAATAGGAGTGCTTTCTACTTCTAGTAGAATTTCTTTTAAAACTTTTAGTTCAGAAAATTAGCAGATATCATTAGAGTTTTCTATTAGACATATTTTTTGGTAAAATCAAATTTTCTATTCTTTTTTTTTTCTATTAGACATATTTTCTAGTAGAAAAGAATAATATCTACTATATAAAATCTTACTATGCTTATAAATATTCTAGAATAAAATAAATATTAACATAAAATAATAGAACCTGATTTAGCAAATGAGATTCACTTTTATATAATAAATGACCTTTCTTTTTATGTAAAATTGTTAATATGTACAATAAAATAAAATATTTTAATGTTAATATCCAAAATCAAAAAATAAATTACAGACTAGAAGAAGTGGAAGAGAAAGAAATAAAGTTTGAAAAATAGTCATAAATTATTCCAAAATCAAGGAATAGGTGGCCATGGGCCATGGGCCATGTGAATTGCGAAAGCTATGGTCGATCAAGTCCTGAAGAAAGAAGACAAAAAACAAGCAAGGGACAAGGATATTCTAGAATCTAAACAAGTCATTCACGGAATCACGTTTTATTGCCACAAACCTTCAGTGCTTCATTGTATATATAAAAAACGAAAACTTCACTTATAGAGAAATTGCAGTTCAGAGCCTCAGATTAATCACTTTACTTACCTTCGTCACCAAAACACAGAGAGCTGCAGCAGCTACTCAACATCTGTCATCTGTCGGTGCGATCGGAGATAAGGGAGAGGTTGCTAGTGCCAAATATCAAAATACGAGCAAGATGGATGCAAGAGAGATTAGAGAATATAGAGTAGAGTACAAAAGTGATGAAATAAGATTTGTCGATTTCATATATAAAATGAGAGTTTTTGACATGTTCTGTTGAATTTTTTTAGACTTTGTAGAGATAGATTGGAAACATTGAATTTACATTTATTATTGTGACTTTTGGCTTTCTAAGGAAAGTTGCACAGTCTGTAATTAAATAAAAATTTATATATTTGTTTTTTATAATTGTTAGTGATTGTTTTTAACCGTAGAGTTGAGAATTGATTTTTTTAATTTTTAATGTTAACGTCTCTTTGTTTAGTTTAGATAATTTATTTTTTTTAAAATTTTTTTATTTAATTATTTTTTTAATATTTTCTAAGACCTTCTTCCACTGTAGGGCTTTACGCAACTATTAGACCTGAACTCAACGTCCAAACACAGCCTTAAATTTGGATAACAACTCGAACGGATGTTTTTGATGTTTTAAAACTATGTACTTTTTTCCAACTACTCTTCACCACCAAACTCTTCTATTTGTTCCCCTTTTAAGAGGACTTCTCAACAAGTTGGCATCCACTGCAATTTTATCTGAAGCGTAAAACTTCCAACCTGAGAGTATGAGTGCAAGTCCAAGAGAGAGACCCCACCACGAGCTTCAGGCAAGCTATTGGGACAGCTACTCACCTGCTCGAAGATTTCTGGAGCCCACACTCTCCCTTTCTTGCAAATTGGAGCTGGGAATTGTTGCAGGCATATGAGGTTCACGTGCTGCAATAAAAATACTTGAGCCTCCAAACACCACATGCAAGTATATGGCTAGATCCCTCAACTCTAGATCTGCCTTACTCAGCCTTAGCTCTATTTCATCCTGTATGTATGATTCTATTTCATTCATTCTAGGTGCTGAACCATCTACTCTTCCTGCACTCCTAGCTGCATGAGGCATTCTGCTTACCCTGCCCTGCCCTACATTCCTCACTAGGGATGATATAAGGTCCATCCTTGGCTAGTTCCTTTGTGTGTGGCAATAACTCCTACCTTCTAGTCCTTGCTAGCTTGCTAATTTAGGTAGTTCCTGGTCTCGGGGCACGAATGCTCTCACAATAGTCTGCAAGTTCAGACTTTGGAGCACCCACTCCTTCACTGAAGTAGCTGAAAGTTTGTGCAGTAGTTAGTGTTATCTAATCCTCCCGAGTGGGACTTAGGGGGGTAACGATCCTAGAAAGCACGGACTAAGTGTCTCTATTGGTCATAGTTCCTCAAACTACATTCGGATAGTTCACTAGTTGGATTATATCTATATGAAAACTACTATTTTAAAAGTAATGTTAGATATAGTTCTAGAATGTACAAATCTCGACACTTTCTTTAAAAAAAATAAGGTTCGCTAATAAAAAATAATTTTTTTTCATATAAATCTCATGTCTACCAAATTTTTTTATTCTAAATAAAATGTGCAGAACTTGCACACCGTTCTATATAAATCATTTTTCCTATTTTAATAGTCCTCTTGACATGGGCCTAGAATCAAATTTTTGGAGACGTTATCTCTTTTATTTTATCACTATGCATTGCGTTTAACATAAGGAGGTTTTTGCTGAAGTTTCTCACTCCTTCCTCCTATATTTAATTTATAGGTCAATGCAATTCTTGATTAAAAATCCATAGATATCTTGAAAATATGTCCTCTCTCCTCATTTCATAACATGGTTTTGAACCGACTCTTATGGGGAATAATGAAGTTTCATAACGTGTTTCTGCATATGTTTGACTTTGGAATGGGTTCCCATGTCTTCCCATATTTGTTTATGAAGATGTCGTGTGTTTCATCCTCTTGTGGGGGCGGCCTTCTCGCCTTCCAAATTTTGCTGATGTATTGGGAGATTTTCTTATGAAAAGATTCTGTTTAAGTCTCGTTCACTTTCGTAAATATTTTTATTTCATCTCATCTAATCATTACAATATTATCAAATTTTTACACAAAATATAATAAACAATTCAATTTTTTCAAATCTTAAAATAAAAATAATATTAAATTAATATATTTTAATAATATTTTATTCAACTTTTATCTCAACTTATTTTATCTTATCACAAAACTTTTCCAATCCGATTAATGATTTATTTTTAGGTTTTACTGACAGCTAATAGTTACTTCCAAGTTCCAAGTACTTAAATCAATAGTTTAAATAGCACTACAAAAGTGGGGGCATTCCCCACCATACATCATTTTGTAATAGAATCCATTCTCATTTAGTACATTAATTAGCAATAACGAATGAATAATGTTAAATACAGTCTTAAAATATGTAAGTTATGCGCATTCACTTTAAAAAAATGTGAGACCACCATTAAAAAAAATAATCTTTCATGTGGATTCTATATTTATCAAGTTTTTTCAGAAAAAAGTATGATCGGCTTACATACTATAGGATTGCAATATCATTGACCATCCAATTGAGATTCTCTCTAATTATCTGGTCGAATTAGATGATTCAATATACACACAATATTAATTCTCTAGTGTACAAAAGAAAAGAGTTTTCAGAACCAAGAGCATCTAGTCCTCACATGATGTGTTTGTTTCTTTTCAAAATTGGACCCTTTTCAGATAGGTGACTAGAAAAGATACCTGTGAGGGACTAGTGCGAGGGACTGACTACTTGGGCACACCAAAACCACTTTTGAATATGATATGACATGTTATACTGTGCACTGGAATTAGGTTGGAGTTGGAGAGGGGATTGAATTCAGTCAGATGCCTCAAAAGGGTCCTAAAATAGACAATAAATAGTAGTGGGGAAATAATATATCAATTGAGAATATAACCCATTTTCCTCTTTAACCCAAAGTGGATCCCAAGGGACATTTATTCACATATGATTTGGTTTGTGCTTACATATACTTGGATGAAATGTGAGGTTGTACTTCAAAAAAAAAAAAAATGCCCTTGAAAGATGGAGAAAACCCACTTTTATAAGTTCTATAAAAGTTGTAGATTCTAGTTTTTATGATTGACTACATTACAGAGATGAGATTCACGCCTGATACTTTTGTTTGGGAACACAAGTATTTTAAAGTATTTTTTAGATATTTTCAAACATTACTAAAATATAAAACACTTTTTAATTTTAAATTTTTAACTTTTTTATCTAATCGTTTTAACTTTTTTAAACTTTCAAACAAAACACGAAAAAATAATTTAATTTTTTCAAATTTCAAAATAAAAATTATATTAAAAATTTATATTCAAATAATATTTTAACTTTATAATACTTTTTTTTTTCAACTTTTTCTCTCTTATATCCTAAAAATCAATAAACATCTTAATTTAAACAATGTCACTACCATTCTAAAAATGTTTTAAGGGCTCCCCTTATACTTGTATATATGAGTGGTAGAATTGGATAAAAAATTTGTAGAGATTAGTGTTGTAAAGGAGTTTTTCCTCCTATCGGCCCTTAAGGCAAGCTCACGAGAGACCACTGGGGAAGTAAGTTAGAGAGTCTGGCCAAACCCAACCAAGCCCAACGATCCTCCTCTAAAATGAGTTAGTGGGTCTCTACAGAGTACTCGGCCCACGAGCAAAACCTACCCACGAAGCAACCCAGGCGTAGGGAAAGTGGACAGTAGGGGCAGATGGGATTCGTCACCCTTACACCACCCCGATGACACCCTACCCTAAGGAACCAGCCCAAACAGTTAGGCTGGAAATATGGAGAATCCTTAATCTTCTGAAAGTAAACATGAAGAGGCTTAACAAATCGCTGAGTAAAGTGAGTTAGAGAGCTATACCACATTAATGATGCCATTCCCTGAGCTCCACGCCGCATTAATGACGTCGCCTCAAAAGTCATGCCGTGTTAAAGAATTTTGACTAAACAAACAGTGGAGAGGACATAAGCTTTTCAAAATCAAAGATGAGTTGTCCCCACCAGAAACTTGGTATAAAAGTTGATTCCCAAGTAAGAAGAACTCTCTTTGATTCCTCTAAATTTACGCACGAATTATTAAGGAGGTATACTGATTTTAGCATTAGAAACTCCTCGACCACCCCAAGGCCTTCTACTCTTTGTGTTTTTTTAAGTGTGCAGATGAAAAATTCAAGACCTGAGTTGATAGAACTCGGCCCAAAAACATATGAAATACGACGTTAACAATAATGATTATGCTGTAATAACCCTAGATCCCACCTTCAATCTTTTTAAATCTTTTGATATTTTATAGGTTACATTACTATTTACAATTCAGAAAAAGAAAAAAAAAAAAAAAAAAAACTATCTTTTAGATGAAACGCTGCGTTTTATCTTCTGCTGCCATTCCAACTTCCAAGCCTTGTCCACTTTTTTCAAATCCAACTACGACGGCCTTGGATTTATTTACTCACACCGACCCTTCTCTTTTGTTCCCTTCCCATAGACCCATCACTCACCAACACGTTTTCCTCGTGATCCTGAAAAATCTTAAGAATATTCCACAAACACCCGCGAATAACCAGATGGGAAAAAATCCATTCTGCACCCAAAAAATAAAAATGCTTTTTTTTTAAAAAAAAAACACCATAAAAATGCTTAATATATAAATTATATGATGGACAATCTATAAAATAAAAATTTCATGAATAAAAAACAGCAAATATTTGAATAAAATAAACTTCTTAAATTTCTAATTTAGCGTTCTAATCTCAATTCAACTATCACTAGATTTATTAATAGATAAATACTTTATATATAAATAAATTTCACAAAAATAAACATACAGACGGAATGATATGCTAAATTGTAAAACTACTTTTATTGTAATACAAATCTAACATATTATATAAAAATATTTTAATTTGTGACAATAGCATTTCTCATGTTAATAATGTGATTGTCACTTAATACTAATGTCATGTATCCATCAATTATAGATTAATGTCTCGTTTCGATGGTGAGATCAAATGAGATAATATGTAAATAATATTAAAATTATTTATTAATAGTAATGAAATAGTTTAAATTAATATTTTTAAGAGATTTTAAGAAATGAGAAAAAAAAATTGAGTAAAAATATTATAAAATTAAAATATTATAAGAATATAATTTTTTAATATAATTTTTATTTTAAGATTTGAAAATGTTTATTTGTTTTTATATTTTATTTAAAAATTTAAAAAAGTTAAAGACTTGAAATTGAAAAGTATTTATATATATAGTGTTTGAATATTAAAATAAAATAAAATGAGATGAATTGAAAAAAATTTACTATCCAAACTAGGCCAACTGACTTAGAAATATTATGTCAGCTACATTATCAAAAATAATTAAAAATATAAAGATACTTTTAAGATTCTAAAAACTATTTAAGAAAATATCGATAATTTAACATATAAAAATAATTTTAAAAATCTAAAAAGTATTCAAGAAAATCATGATAATTTAATATACAAAAATATACTTTCCCCTCGTCAAGATATCCCATTTTCCTCTCACTAGTCACTCCAGCCAGATTAACCCAACACCAGAGTCTGGAGTCTGGACGCCATCCCCCATCTCTCTCTCTCTGCAATTTTCTTACTCCGCAATAACCATGTTTGAGGAATCAGTATCGTCTTCCTCTACACCTTCAATCTGGGCTTCCATTAACAGCTGGTTCACATTCCATGTTCTCTTCTGCCTCCTCAATCTCATGATTATCACCATTGGCGTAACTTCAAGACTTGGCAACCAAAAGCACCGCGACCAACAACAACAAAATCAAGAAGCGGCAGAAGCCCAAGAACAGCCGCAACGTCCACAGATTGCTAGATCTTCATCTGTGTTGCAGAGGGTCAAATCCATCAACTTCTACTCCTACAGATCCCAGGAACATTCTACCACCTTCGAGCAATTCCCAGAATCAGAGACCCATTACGCTTTTAAGCAGTCCCATGAACAAGAGGAACTCCCACTCACCAGATCTCCATCTGTGCTTCAGAGGCTCAAATCCATCAACTTCTACAGTTATCTATACCAAGGGCCCGGCACAGTACAGTCTCACACCCCCACCGGTTTGCAGAAAACCCAGGAATTCGATACCCATTACAGTTCTCAAGAGCTAAAAGGAAACGAAGATCAAGAAGATGAGCAAACACAAGACCAAGAACAAGATCAATACCAGGAGCAGTCCATGGATGAGATTTACGGCCGGCTACAGAGTGCACACGTTACCAGAAGCAAGTCCGATACCAAGCCGGCCTCGGGCGAGGTGCCGAAAAAGCTGTCGAGGAAGATGAAGAAGTCTGCAAGCTCTAAGTCGGCATTTGCGCATTTCGAAGAGGACGAAATCGTTGAGACTCGCCGGCCGGCTACTGTTAGGGAAGGGAAGGTTGGAGGGGCTGAGTCTGACGATAACGAGGTGGACGCCAAGGCCGACGATTTCATCAACAGGTTCAAGCAGCAGTTGAAGTTGCAGAGGCTGGACTCCATTATGAGGTACAAGGAGCTGATCCACAGGGGGACTGGTAAGTAAGGATAATTACTTTCTAGGGGTGTGTTTTTGTATTTTTTGCTAATTTGGGGGTTGGCTAAACCTTAAAGTATCTTTTCTTTATTCCAGAAAAAGCAAAATTGGTGGGTTAAAAAAAAAAAAAAAATGTAGGGGTTTATTGTAAGTGATGGAGTCTACTGTTTATGTTTATAAAACTATTTGTTTAAATTATGCCCTTATGATTATTACTGGATTCACGCTATTAATTGCTGAATTAATGTTTATAATTTTATGTAGTTTGAGGATTAGAGCTACCTTTCAAACTTTAGAGATTAGACCCATAAAGATATACAAAAACTTGATCTTATTTTATTAAATTCACAATAAATATTATAACATTTCTTTTTATGATTCCATCATTAGCATTAATATAAGAACCTGATAATTCTTGATTGGGAGGAAAGAAAAGAAAAAGAAAGAAGAGAGAAAAGAAAAGAACCTGACAATTCTGAGCACCCAATAATGAGCACAAGGAAGGCCACTTGCCACTGACAGTACTTACTGTATTATTTCTGGATACCAAATTAATGAGTAGGTCAAATGAGAGAAAAGGGTTGGCATTGTGGTGATGGGTATTCATGCCATGCTCACAAAGTCTGTCTTCAATTACAGCCTCATGATTTCCATTTTATCATACTGAAGTCTGCAGAAAAGCTTAACATTTAGGTTTCTGACTTCTTATTAAAACAGCCACACAAGAATAAAAATAAGAACTCTGCTAGTTATAAGTATTTGTAAAAGTATTTGTATTATGAGATCGAAATAGACGCATAAAGTAGGTCTCAGAGTATTTATAGTTGTCCGAATGAATTTTTCGGATAATGTCAAATACTCAATAAATACTATAGAATCTACTATGTGTCTCTATCTCATCCTAATCCTAAATTTTGAGGATTCAAATTTAAGTCACATAACTACATTATTAGCCTATGTTTTGGGGACCATTTTGGGCCAGACATCATTCTACGTTATATGTTAATATTTAAATGATTTGTTTGGGTTCAGAGCATCTTGCTTATCCTTGATGGGTAGGTGTTTGATGGTTGTGTTTGCACGTGGGAGATTTTCTTTGGGTACTGCTCCATTACTCCAATTTTAATGTGCTAGGAGGATTTCAGTGTAGGAATGAGGGGCCACTTTGATGGGTGTGTTTTAGCCTCTATGTCACATATTTATTTTTGAAGCAATGTGAGTCCAAATTATAAAAGATTTATTGAAGCATCAATAATGTAACTTAGTGTTTGAAAAATTATATTTAATTCTCGTACAGATCAAATCTTATCATATCAGCAATAAAAGAACTCGAGAAAATACGGGAACGGAGCGAAGGAGTGAGGAGTTAAATGGCTAATGAAAGATTAGAAATCCAATCTAAAAGTGGTGAAGAATAATGGATGGATTTAGAGAGAACAAAAGGGGGATTCTGTAATTCTGAAAGAAGCAAACTTTGATTGGGATCTAAAGCCACCTTGGCATAGGTATCAAGTGATTTAAAAAAAAAAAAAAAAACCTCAAAATGGTTGGTTGGATATGCCTAACGTGTTTGCTTAAACTACTTTTTTTTTTTTTTTAATCATAAAGTTGTCTAAACTATATGCTAAAGCTTTCATCATAGTGGCATTTAGATTTGGATTAAAACCTTTTATAATTTTTTGATCGAGAAACCTTTTAAAATTGGTAGAGAGATAAACACAGTATGTGAATCCTATAGCATTAAATGCGGCTCGTAAATAATACGAGTCTCGAAATTAAATACAATGAGATTTACATGCACTACATACATGATGATTTGAGGATCAATTTTGATCAGTAGCCCAACTTCTGCTACCTTCCACTTGTTTGATATTCCCTTCTAAGTTTTCCATGGAAATTTCAGTGGTGCTGATTTAAAATCTCGTTTTCATTTTCTTGGAGTTAAGTGAACATTCAAGTGAGGTTATCCCTTTAAACTTTGCCCAATCTTTTTCAACTTTTTTGTGTTGCTTGTAGCTCTCACCTGCACTCCCAAACAAACGAGGAGGCTCTCCTCCTTCCCTTCCCATCGGCCATCACACCTTTCATGGCGCTATACTATTTTCTTGAACCTCCCTATAGAAACTCCAACTTTTGCCTTCGACTGGTGGCCCGACTAGGAGGAGCTATCGTCCTCTAGATTATCGTCTTCTATTATTGCCTTGTAGATCTACTTCAATCTAATTGCCAATAAACTGACATCACTCCACTAGTTGCGTGGGGATAGATAGCCTCCCTAGTGCTCTGCTCCATCTCTTCCTCGTAGCCATCCTGCCAAACATGTGAGGTGTCTACGCACGATAAATGGAACAAAGTTTTTTCTCAAAAAAAAAAAATTGTAAGTGTTATTTCATTAAAAAAAAATACATGTTTCTCCCATAATCAAATGATGTACGAATAATTTTTAAACAAAAGTGATACAGCTATAAAAAGATTTTATAAAAAATAAATCTATAAAATGATGTGACTTCAAGTGATCCATATGATCTATTTTAAGACATAACTAACGTTACAATGTGACATACTACGTTAAACTACGTCAGTTTATAAGTATTTTATTAATTTTTTTTAAATGTTTCGAAAAACTGTCACTACTTAGGTGCAGTTTGGATAGTGAGATGAGATAAGATAATTTTAGATAAAAATTAAAAGTTGAATAAAATATTGATATAATATTATTTTTTAATATTATTCTTGTTTTGAAATTTGAAAAAGTTAAATTAATTATTATATTTTATGAGAGAATTTAATAAAGTTATAATAATGAGATGAGATGAGATTAAATATTTTCGCTATCCAAATGGACTTTCAAAAAGGTGCTGGTTGCTTATGTATGCCACCACACATGACGTGCATCTCGCACATATTTGTTCTCCCATTTTTTTTGTTCATCATGTAACGATTTTAAGTGACAACCAACATCTGCAATACTCAATTGAATTAGTTTGTAGGTTGGGCAAATTACTATATTTTATGGCTGTTTTGTATTAGGATTCTTTTATTTTTATTTTTTTTCAAAGGATCTTCATTCAATCAAACAGTTTTACAAACTGAAATGCAGGTTAAAAAAAAACAAAAGGATTAAAAATTATAATAGTTACAACATTAAAGATAGGTCTTTTCCACTATGGAAATTTAGCAGCCAATGAGGAATTGAAATAAGGGATATGCTTCCATATAAACTATTGGAAGCTGTCCATTGCACAATAGAATGTGCGCATCGATTTAAATCTCGATATATTTTTCTAGTTTCTCAGCTGCTGAAGGACTGCAATGTGTTTCTAATAATAGATAATGCCTGCTCTCATGAAGTCTGTGTCTTCTGTATTGTTCCTTGTGTCAGAGCCTTTAAATGCGGCGTGGCTCTACGATGACATCATTAATGCTGGGTGTTGCTCGGGTGGTGGAGCCATTAATGCGGCGTAGTTCTCTGACCTCCTTCCCTCAATCTATCTCCGCTCTGATTCGTTCATGTCTTATCTATTAGTAGATCAATGACTTCTTGTATATCGCATTTGCTGTTCAGATGGATACTTGATGACTGGACACTACTCGAGAGACCCTCAGATTGACGAGTTTCATCCCCTGCAATACCATCCCTCCTGCAAATCGTGTTCAGATAAGCTTTCTCGTGGGCTGGTTTAGGGACTCTCTTCCTCAAGCTAGGCTTTTGATCTTGCTTCTCTTTTATTCACAAGTCTTTTGGGCTTCATGGAAGAAAATCCGCTTACAAGATTTATAACTTTTAAATTATTTTCTCCCCTTTAGAGGAAAATTGTGATATAATTTCTATCATAATTTCCTTTTTTAATTTGCATCATAGTTTACAAATGGAAAATGATAAAGCTATCGAGGATGCGTATGGAGAATTTCTATTGAATTGTATTTGTTTTACTTAATTGTTAAGAAAGTATTTTTTTAAGAAAAATTCTATATATCATACTACTATCACACTTTCATCTTACTAAATATGATGTGATATATTTATTATCATTAAATGATCATTTATTATATATTTTTTTATCATCTAATAGTGATAAATATGCCATATATTATTTAGTATGATCAAAATAAAATAAGAGTGTGGTATATAGCATTACTTTTTTTTTAATGAGTTTGTAAATTTTTTTTAAATATTAAAAGAATTTAAAAAATACTTGAAAAAAGAAAAGAAAAGCAAAATACAAACTATACAATCCATACAAATGCTCGATAGCCGTTTTCGATGGTGTCATTTACAAAGACTATCCATTTATATTATTTAAACCTATCAATACGCCTTCTAACAGACGTAAGTAATCAGTATAATTTGATATTTAAAATGGTGTAAACTGATCATTTTGATAGTTTAGAATAAAAAAAAATAGTAAATGCAAAATGTTTTTTCTTACTTCTTAATTTTATGGGATTTTTGAAATTTATATCCCAATCAAATTACATCCATTTAAATATAAAAATAATTTGATCTTATTTCATCTTATTATTATAATTTTTTTAAATTATTACACACAATATAATAAATAATTAAACTTTTTCAAATTTTAAAATAATAATAATATTAAAAATTAATATTTTAATAATATTTTATATAACTTTTAATTTTCATCTAAATTTATTTAAATCTAATCTTACTGTTCAAACGGGCGGATTGTTGTTTTGAACGACCGGTGGTCCAACCTCAACCTAACGCGGCTGTGACAGGAGCGATAGTGCCACAACTTTCAAAAAGCACTCCTTTCTTTTTCATCAGGAAAAAGTAAATGAATAAATGGGAATTACGTAAACATTACCAAAATCTGAAAATGAGATTTGCTGTGACGATTTTCGAATCTCTTCAAAAAATATCGCAAAAAAACAGTGCGCACGGGGACGGAGGAAGGAAGTGAGGGTTTCACTCAGAGGGGAGAGAGAGAGATGGTTTGGGCAGTGAATCAACAGATTGCAAGAGGGAAGAGAACTCGGATATGGGGAGGAGCATTGCTGTGTTTGCTTTGTCTCATGTTGGCCACCCCCAAGATCCCCCGCTCTCCCAAGAACCATATCTTCGCTGACATGCGCAACTTTCTCGGTAATCAAACGCTTCACCTGACTATACGTATCTATGTGTATGTTATCTGCGTATTGTTTGATGTTCTGGCTAATTTGTTTGATTCTTTTTTTCTGGGTTTTGACAGGAGTGCCTAACACGTTGAATGTGATTACAAATTTCCCATTTTTGGTTGTGGGTGTTCTGGGTTTTGTTCTCTCACTCCAGGGAAATTTTTTTAACATCAGGTTGTGATCTTTTATTCGATCATTTTTATTGGTATATAACAATAATATGTTCTTGGTGTTGAATCTTTATGGGTTTTGTTTGAAAATGGATTTGGTGTAGTTTTCCAGGCGAGGTTTGGGGTTGGGCACTATTCTATGCTGGAATAGCAGGGGTGGCTTTTGGGTCTGCTTATTATCATATGAAGCCCGATGACAGTAGAGTGATGTGGGATACATTGCCGGTGAGCGTTACAACACTATTCTAGAACTCTCAATTTCATCGTTTATTATTTTCAGTATCTTCATTTTTATTCTGAGAAATTGTTGGAAAGGAAAAGAGACTGATGTTGATTATTCATTACTTTTTATGCGAAAAAAAAGTCTTAGCTGAAGTCGTCCTAACCGAATGGTGGGGAAGGCTGAAAATTGTTGTTCAATGCAGTTATATACAGCACATAGTCACAAAAATTTAACATGGATACTGTTCTTCGTTTTCCTTGATTGATTAACTTGGGGAGTCAATGGCACAAAATGGAAAAAGTAACTAAAAATAATAATAAGAGGACATGTGCTTCTCAGGAATTCCTAGTTTTGCTGCACTTATTATTATTTTAATTTTAGTCATGTTAAAGTACATCATAATATGAAGATGATGATCCCCTGATCAAGCTTTATGCTTACTTTTTAAAAATTATATGCAGATGATGATCGCGTATTCCTCACTTTACTCTAGTTTTATTGTGGAAAGAGTGGGTCCGAGGATTGGATTAAGTTCTCTATGTACCCTCCTTTTAGTTGCTTTTCTTAGCGCCGCTTATGGGAGGTGAGGTTTTAGTTTTAAATCTTCATATGTACCCTCCAGTTTGATTACTTCCACCAACTTTGTTTTGAATTATGCCAAAGTTCAATTCTGAATATGGTTTGCTAGTTGGTTGCAGAGCATATAATGATCTTCGGTTGTGCATGGCGTTCCAGTTGATTCCATCAATAGCCATCCCGGGCATGACGTATGTGTTCCGATCCCAGTATACTCACGCTAGATATTGGCTTTTTGCAGCAGGTATGCCATTTCCTGGTAATTTTTCATTTTGGTCTAATCTGTTAAAGATGGTTAGACATTAATTTCTTTTCGTGATTTTGCCTTGGGAAACTACTGCAACCGTCTGGGTTTTGGGCAACATAACTGAAGAGAAAAAGTTATATTAAAGCAAATATGCTTTAAAATGAAAATAAATAAATAAATAAATGGGGACTGTGAAATGATACTTGTGTAGAAATGGTACCCGCACACCTAGAAACGTTTTGAAAGCTACTTTTTTTTTTTTGATAATTAAAAATTTTATTCATGAAAGCTTTTTGAGCATGATGTTTTTATTATGAAAATATCTATATGTGTGGAACAAGGATATGGCGAATCTATTGCTAACTTTTTTTACAAGTAATGATCAATTTATTATACAATACGCTGAAGGTGCATTTCTAGTACAACGAGGATTGCAATCTTTTTGCAAACTAATTTTCATTACTCGTGAAGTTACACTCTTATTGGTAATACTTTTTTTTTTTTTATAATTAATGAGACTTTATTCCCAAGAATAGGCAAAGCCCAAGTACACAGGACGTATACAAAGGAAATACTTACATCTCTCTAAAAACAAAAGAAAAGCTAATACAAATTCAGGAAGTTAACATAGTTGTAATACTAGTCACACTCTTATTGGTAATACTAGTCAGACTCTCTTACATAGTTGTCATAACCTCTAAATATAAGATAATTCAACCCTAAAATCCTGGTAACTTTAGATCACATCCCTTATTTAAAGATAATCCTTACCATACACATTAGCTTGAATAAAAAAAAAACACTTGAGTAACCTAGTTATATAAGCACAGAATATTGCTACCTTAAGCTGCTACAGTGCATTAGACAGTACTCACTATTTATCCATTTTTCTTATTCCAAGAAATTTGCATTCTATGGATTTTATGTTTCCTGTTAGTGATTTTTCTAGCTTTGAGGTTCAAGCAACACTTCGAGATCGGAGAACTGAATCAAGGTTTATGAAACTCCAAAGAGATCAGTTTGAGTTAAAACTATTCCAAAGAGACCGCTTTTATTTAGTCCCAATGAGGGCTGCTAACTAGGCATCAGGTTGTGGGAGACATGTGCATCTGTGCATATGAGGCTTGATCTAGGACAGACCCTTCATCACTCGTGCTGGGTTAAAACTTTCTATTTCCTTTTTTTTTTTTCAGTCTAGAATTTATTAGTTTGCATAGAACTGTACAAATATTATCCTGTATTGGAGGCTTCAAATTCTTGCAAATTGAAATTCAGTGCTGAAAATTGAAGTGGTTCATGGAATTTTGAAAGTGAAAACCTAAATACTTGAAATTTACCTCCCGAAGTCTCTGGGAGCTAATTAAAAAAAAAAAAGTAATTAGTTGGGACGCCCGGGATTAGTCGGGATGCTGTTCCCGGACATCCGGTGCCAATAAAAAAAAAAAAGAGTCTCTGGGAGAGCCAAAGCTTCAGTTTTCAATATCAATAACTGAAAAGGTAATTTTTTGTTCAGCATTTTTTGGGTTCTAGAGGATATTTCACCAGTTTCATTCATATCTGTAAAGAAAAAGAGAAGTGAAAATCTTTCCTAGGAGTAATGGCCAGGTATATGCAGCTAGGAGTAATGGGCAGTTATATCAGCTATGATTAGGCTGGCTATATCTGTTTCTTGATTGTGGCGATTTAATATGGTGAGAAGAATAATCCTTGGTAGTAATCTGACAGCTGTGCAGCAATATTGTGCTGGAACTATTTGTTTCTTTGTTGAAGTAATTTAAATCTCCATCTAGCTCATGTGTTGTGCTCTGGAAAAATTACACATGCTTACTGCAAAAGATTAGGAAATGATGTCACCTACAAGTTTGCATTTATTGATTTCTTTTGCTAGTTCGTGGAAGGGACTGGTACTGAAGATAGTTGCTTTTCAGAATTTTGAAAACATAGGTTCACTCCCCACTTCTTTCTTTGGCAGGCATCTCTAGATATAAAACTGCTTTCGTCTGATTTGAATCTGAAAAATTACCTTACTTTATGTTATTTCGTTTTCTTCTCTCTCTTCTTTTCTTTTCCATTTAATAAAATTGTTTGTTTCCTGCAATTAGTTTGCCATTATATTGTTCGGGAGGAATTGCCGTAGTTTTGAAAACTGTGATGTTACTATCTTATAATACATTTGCAATGCCTTGCCTGTGGATGTCGGATAATTAAAATTCTGGAAACACTTTGGTACAGGAGCACATGTTCTAGCCAAATTTGAAGGTGTTGCTGACAAGAAAATATACTATGTAAATCGATACCTTATCAGTGGGCACTCCTTGGAGCATTTATGTTTAGTAATGGTTCCTGTTCTGCTCAGTGTGATGCTAATGTATAGAAGCATGAAAGTTCAAAGGTAATTAGTTTAGCTGTGTCTATATATATATTTTAAAAAAGGAACAAATTTGGGATATTTGCGGCACGATCGACTCTTATCATAACCTCTTATTCTAATTCCCTTTTGCTATGTTTTTTTTTTTTTTTTTTTTTTACTTATGACCATCAGCGCTATTCTGGGCAAGATATACAGATAAAAAAAAGTGCTACTTTGATATCTTGTTCTGATCTTCTCACCATTTTGATTCTAGATTGTTATTTTGTAGGTAGATTCTAGATTGTTACTTGCAGCTTAGACGAAGTCTGGGGATCTTTCTTGTTCTGACGTATTTGTGGGATATCTAACAGATTAGGTGATCATAAAGAGCGTCCAGGAAGAGAGTAGGAACAACCAATGAAGGCACGCATGGTGAATTAGCTGGTGGATGACTGATATTTTACAGAGGATTTTAGTTTATTCGAGGTAATAAGTGATTTCTATTATCTTCAACTTTTGCCCAGAAAATCAGTGCCGAGGGAGAGTCACATTGATCTTTCTCCCCTATGATTGTCCAGAACTACGATTTTTTTTTTTCAATCAAAACATAATCAGTGCTGGTTCCATTATTTTCCTTTCAACCCAGATCAATGCCTACGCACTTGGTACCAGATGGCATAAGATCTACCATTTTTTTGGAGTATATATTGAAAGAATGACTTTTTTCCCCTTTTCTAATCTGCATGAAATGCACTCCCCTCGTGGTTCACAACACGATTTTGATCACTAGCATGTATAATTTTGAAAATATTATCGAGGTGTGCTTCATTTTGAAGCTGGACCTTGGTGATCGATAACCAGATTATTAACGTCATTTTCACCATTGCCTTGTGACAGTGTAGGATTTAGGAAGTAATGATTGACAGCTTTTCTGCTTGGTGCCACTGTAAGTGGAACTCTCTGCTTTCCATTTTACAGTCGCAGCACATGGAGGGGGATCTACTGGTGTCATGAGAGGTAAAATTATTTCCTTTTTATATTAACGCTTTTCTTATGAGAATGACTATGGTTTTCAGACTGTAATGTGGTGTGTTATGATTGGTTTCAGGTTAAGGAGACATGAAGGTGGTCAGAGAAGATCCAACTTTCAACGTTTTGCAAGCTTTTTGAGTTTGTTTGCCATGATATGTTGTACTTATTCTACTTTTGTCTGCCAATAATTTTGAATTCAATTTTCCAAGCATCCAATGCAATGATGGGAATTGCTGGCTAACATTTTAATACATGTTTGGCACACCGGGTGCTTACATAGTTACATGACAAACACATGCTTTCACATGCATTTTTGTAGTTCTCTTGTACAATCCCATTTTGCCCTTGTATCTACATAATTTTCTAATACCCAGATCATGATATGTTCTAGTACCCAGATCAAAAGTTTTAAAAAGAAAACAAAAGCTGCAATGTGTTTGCATGTGGCTACAGGAAGATGCCTTTTAAATTATCTTTTGATTTATGATTTGCACTATAATTCCTAATCAGATATAACTCTAAGCTGTTCTCTAGAGCATTCATTTACTTCATCATCTCTGTAATTAATTGCCCACATTTACTATGATGTTCTCCAACATGTGTGACTTGTATTCACTGTGGTTTTGTTGCGATCTTAGTTGCAATCTTAAATCCTAGAACTGAGGGTTTAGGTGAGTTCCCTTGTGGAAGTCGGGGTCGAAGAGGTAATTGTGGATGGAATGCAACCAACTAAATGGTCAGCAGCGACCTATTTGGCTAATATTGGGTGCAACAAAGTTATCACTTCTATGGACTTTTTGTGCACTCCACGAGATTGTCTCTCAGTATCTTCATGATGTCATTGACCATGGGTGAGAGATCTTCCAATCCGCCATAATCTGGTCATGCATGTTTGCCATGATTACATCTAAAGAGTCACCTTCAAGGATTATCTGCTTCATCTCTAGCTTCTTTGCTTCATTTAATGCTAATAATATCCTCAAGTAGAAGACTTTCATCGTCATTGCAGATAGCTGCTAACATGTAGAAGGTCAGCTTGATTGCAACATAAATATTCAGTTTGAAGTTGTCTCGAGGGGAGAACCCAGCTCTAGGCCTTTTTGCTTGTAGTTCGAGGACCATGCCTCCCTTTGATCCCTGTGTGGTTTTCATTGTGTTGATCCATGCCCTCATATTGGGTTTTTCTTGGTTGTGAACCACCTTGTTTGCAGAGTTGATCCCAAGCAAAGAGATGGGGTTTATAATGATCATAATCCACTCCACAATCTGTTTGTTTGCAGAGAAAATGTGGAAACTGACACTCCAATACCAAGAGGTTTTGTAGTTAACATGTATCAACAGAAATTGAAAACTCGAGTGGCTGCCAATACATGCAGTTGCCAAGGACTTCAACACACAGGCTGCCATTACAGTTACCTCAGCAAAATAGGACCCTCATGCCCAAAAAAGGAATAATACAGAGAAAGAAAAGGACCTGCATGGAAAGCATTTTGCCTTGTGCCTTTCTATTTTTGGAGGATCATGATCAAAAGGAACCATCTTACTTAATTACACTCCAGTCTTGCAATCTCAAAGTAAAGAGTACTTTAAAATCAAAATAGTCTACTGCTGCATCATTGAGGCTACTGCATTCAGTCATTTATTTCAAACAGTTATTACAAAGTTGGATCCATCAATAATATTTATATGATTCTTCACAATGTGCGTGCATATATATATATTTTCATTCTATTTAATTTTATTTATCTAAATACTCATTTATAATTGAATGTTGTTATCCACGGTACTGTTTATCTCTTTGAATTTTATGTAAAATTATTTGATAAAAAATTTATTTTTTTAAAACCCTATTTTTTTTTCTCATCATTTTTTAAAGTGTAATATTAGATACAGTCTTAGGATGTATAAATTCCGTATATTCTTTTTAAAAAAATGATAAAAAAATGATATTCTTATATAGATTTCAAATTTATCAACCTTTTAAAAAATTAATGCGTAAGATTTATACTTTTAAAACTTTAAATATCATTTCTACTGGACAATATTTTTAATGTGGAACTGTGTTACCTTGTGATCAGGTAATCTTTGAAGGTCTGTCCTTGTGAGTGTCGGTAGTTCTCAAGTACAAAACCCCATCTTTCCACTTCAGCTTTGTCTTTTGTTCTTTCTTTTCTTTTTTCAAAGCTGTCTTTTGGTTAGTTCGAATAATCATATCTTTAAGTTTGCCTTTTTATCTATATTTTCTTAATCAATTGTTTTAGATTATTTGTCCCAATCCTAAAGTTTAAATTCTAAAATTAAACAATTTTTTAAAAAAAATCAATTATTTTTTCTAAGAAAAAATGATAGAAAGGAGACAAATACAATGAGATGTTAATTTTTTTTTTTTCGATTTGAATATAACCATAATCAATATTTTAAGATGGATAATTATTAGATAATCTTTAAAATATGAATAAATGGTATTTTTAACCTATAACAAAATATATATAATTAACAACGAGTGATTATTTAAAACTTTTGATAATATTTTTACATGAGAAGTGCTATAATTACAAAAAAATCTTATAAAAATAAATTTATAAACTGACATGACATTATATGATACGTTAAATTTATTTTTATTATAAAATAATTTTACAATCTAACGCATTATATAAAAGTACACCAGTTCATAAAATCACTTTAAATTATTAAAAAAACACTTATGATTGTAGAAGCACTTTCTAGTTAAGATGTATCTTTTACAAAAAAAAAAAAAAAAAAAACCTCGAAAGCAACATAATTAAAATAAAAAGGTAGTTAATTGACTTTGGAGTCAAGTTAATGCAAACTCTAATCACAACTAGATGAGATTAACTCTCAAGTCTTGTCGGTGGGATTTCTCTCTCTTGCCTTCCCTCTATATGACCTTTGACCATACCAAAATCCGGACTCTATTTATTAATAATTTATTTTATAATTGTAATAAAATAATAAATTATTTCCATTTACTATGTTTTTGGTTCAAATCAATTTATAATATTTAGACAAATATCCAAATCCCATTTCATCCCTTTCATATTTGGGATCTAATAATTTGTTCAATATTTTATGTTGATATTAATATTATTTTTTTAAAACTTAGATTTGAGAGACGTCCTCCAATATTTTAGTTTAATATAATAAAGTATTTAAAAATTTTAATAGTCTCTATTACCTACATTATTTAATCCAAAAATATCATAATTAATTTAGGCTATATAATCTTTCTCCAAGAATTATACCTTGAATTACCTTTATTTTAATTGAACAATTTGGTTACCAAAGTTGAAACTTATCTCATCGTTAAAATCTAAGTGTTAGATTAACAACGATATCAATGATATGATCTTTAAAGAGGAGGCGATTTACAAAAAAAAATATGGATTAGAGTCAAATAATGACTCTATTAGTGTGATAATCATATTGCAAAAGAGAGTTGTATCTTCGTAGCATTATCGTCCAACCAATATATGGTAGGATAGACGAAGACAGCTTAACTTTAAAAGTTTACGACGAGAATATAGATATATAAAATGAGTTTGAACATCTATCAAGTATTCTAAGCCCTATAATTTGAAAATAAATTTTAGATAATTTAAATATTTACATGAAAAGAATGGTAATTCAAGAAAATAAGTACAAATTATCCTTAAAGATAAAGTTATATGCTAAAATGGTGTAAACTCTATAATATGTAGTGCTAAAATACATATTAAATATATATCCTTTTATAAATTAATAAAAATAGGGAATCTTATACAAATGAACGGCAAACTTTATAAAAATGGGAAAAAAAAAAAGAAGAGAAAAAGACAGGCCCCACAAATTTCTGAAGAATTTCACTCAATCACATGTTAAGCACCGCAGACAAAAAAAGCTCAAAAACCACGTGTAAGATGTACAGTTCACATCGCATAATTAATAAATAAATAATTATATAAATAAAATGTTAAAATCTTTGCATTTAAGTCACAGAGAGAGAGAGAGAGAGAGAGACTGTAAAAAGAAAAAGAAAAACACAGTCAGTTTCGTAAGAAGAAAAATCTCAGAAACTACGAGTGAGAGAGAGAGATTATTCCTTTCCTGATCTTTCTAGTTTGCACGATTCGGTGAGATTTCTACCAAAGCAAGCAAGCATTAATCTTTCTAAATTCTCTCTTTCGATCCATCTCTCTCTTTGTTTATTTGTTTTGAATAAATTCTTAAAGATCATCTGTATCTGCAGAAATCGCAAGATGACAGACAGAGTCTACCCTTCTTCCAAGCCCACCGGCATTAACGGCACTGCCACCGCCGGTGTCAATAACACGACAACCCCAGCCGCCCCTGTCAAGCCCCAACTCCGGCAACCTTACCGACATCCACCCCAGTACCACAACCACCGACGCCGACGCAGCCGACGTGGCCTTTGCTGCTGCTGTTGCTTCTGGTCGCTCCTTGTCCTCCTCGTGGTGACTCTTCTCGTTTCCATCGCCGGTGTCGCACTCTACGTCATCTACCACCCCCAGCGGCCCCAGTTCTCGGTCTCATCCCTCCGCATTGCCAAGCTCAACCTCACCACCACCGCAGACTCTTCCTCGCACGTTTCTTCCCTCCTCAACCTCACTCTCTTCTCCAAGAACCCGAACTCCCAAATCACCTTCTTCTATGACCCCTTCGTCCTTTCTTGCTTATCTTCACACTCAGTCCAAATCGCCAACGGCTCTATCCCGGCGTTCGTCAGCGACAAGAAGAACGAGACGACTTTTCGAACAATCCTGGCGGCGTCGAGAGATCTGGACACGGATTCCGTGACGGCTCTGAGGTCGGATCTGAAGAGGAAGAATGGCGTCCCCATGAAGATTCAGATGGACACCGAAGTGAAGGTGAAGCTGGGAGGGATGAAGACCAACAAGGTGGGTATAAGGGTTACTTGTCAGGGTATCAATGGGGTTGCACCGAAATCCAAGTCCCCGTCGGTGGCTTCTGTTTCTTCATCCAAATGCAAGGTCGATCTACGGATCAAGATCTGGAAGTGGACTTTTTAAGTAATTGTCACTAAATTTTCTTTCTTTCTTTCTTTTTTTTGGGTTTGCTTTGCTCTTTATATTTCTTTTTTCTTTTTCTTTTTCTTTTTTTTTTTTATGGGGTTTTTGAGAAGTTTCAAAGATGAAGATTGGTCTGAGAATTTGAGGTTGATAGAAGATTATAAAAGGGATTAAGATTAGAGTTATTTTGGTAAAGTTTTCTTTTTTAATTTTTTGGGAAGTTTGATGCTGTAAGCCAATTCTGGAATTCAATGGTTATCAACTCCATGATGATTTCAAGTCTTCTTGGAGCACTCTGATTCTGCTTATTTCCTTGCATGGCTAGTTTTCATTTTGTTTGTAATCTGTTTTGAAAATGGATAATTTGAGAAATGTTTTCTTCACAAATAAAGATTTACTATCTACAAAAGTTAAATTCATAAATTAAGATGACATAGTTCATACAGCAACGGTTTCATATTATCATTATAATTTTATCAAATTTTTATATAAAATATAATAAATAATTTAATTTTTTTAAATATTAAAATAATAATAATAATAATAAATAATATTTTAATAATATTTATTTAACTTTTAATTTTCATATAAGATTATCTCGTCTCATCTTGCAAGCTAAATCGATAGATTGTAAATCTAATGTAGCATTTATCTTCTCATTTTCATTTTGTGTATGTTTTTGCATGAATTGGATTGATTTTGTGATGTGCAAGGGAACAGAGCAACCGACAGGGAAAACAGGACAATAAATTTTGAAGGAACATTATGTGCAAAGATCTGAAAAAAATAAAAAAATAAAGAGTACCACAAGATGCGTGAGGCTGTGTCTTTAGGAGGCCTTTTTTTCTTTAATTTGTTGTTTTTTGTTTTAGCTTTTAATAGGAACCACAAGAAAAACAAAAGGAAGAGGAAAAGCAAACAAACAATAACAAAAGTGACCACCAGGGTGCTACTTCGGTTGGTTTGAATTGATATTTTATAGCTTAAGAGGTTAGGAGTTTGTGAGGAAATAAATTGAAATCATTGTGATAGTAAAGTTTGATATTTGGGTTTGGTTGGATACTTTGAGAATGTTATGATGACGAGCTCACTCTTAAGACAGTAGTTATGATTTAAATCGGACATTTTACAGTGCGAAGGAATTCTTATAATCACACTTAAAAGAAGATTATTACGCTGATCACCTCGACCTCTCGAAAGAAAAAAAATAATAATAATAACAAAAGTGAATAAAATTGGTTGTTGGAGAAACCATGTAAGCACATGATGATCCAGTTATAAGTTGAAAACCACTGCAAAAGTATGACTCCTGATGGGGAATGTGAAAGTTTTCGAGTGTCAAAAGTCAACTCTTGATTGCATCGCAATTTCCCACATGTAGTAAGTTCCAAATCCTTTCGTCTTTTGGGTTCATCTCTACATGGTTTGATGTTTTCCTCTAATTTAGAGAATAAGGTTTTTTAATTATTTTTTTCTTTTAATAATCTTAACATTAAATGCTAATTTTAGGAATAAAGTATTCTTAAAATTAAACCTATCTCTCTTGTTAAAAATATAATATAAATAATTATTATTTTTAATTTTTAAACAAATAGTGATTGTACCGTGAAAAAAAAAACAAATAGATGATTATTGATGAATAATAATAATAAATAACAAACCGAAATCCTATTTTCTTTTCCTTCAAAAAATATTATGATACTGATGATGATGATGATGAGATGATTTTAAGCTCAACTTGCAAGTGTAATCCCTCGGCAGTTTTGAAGTCATGTTTTGAGTAAGATATGATTGAAAACCTCATGCATGCAAGAATCTAATAGTAGTGAAAATAGTTCTAGAGTAAAACATGATAGATTCTCTCTCTTTTTTTTTTTTTTTAAGAGTAGTGCTAGTGACACAAAAATTTCTGTACCTTTTTTCTACCGAATAGTATAAACTTTTTTTTTTTGTTTTTTTTTTTTTTTAAAACATTTTAAAATCCATTTAAACATTTTTAAAAATAAAAAAAATACAAAATCATTAAAAAAACAATTCTTTAATCATTAAGTACAAAAAAAAAAAAAAATCGATACAAAATAGGTGTACACTTTTTTCTATCATTTCTCTCTCTTTTTTTTAAATGAGTGCACGAGATTTGTATACTTTAAGATTGTATGTAACATTATTATTTTGCCATTTCGTACTCATGTTTAACTAGCAAGTTATTTCCTATTTTGTATGTAAAATGGTACAAAATAGGTGTACACTTTTTCGGTAGCTCTATCATTTCTTTCTCTTTTTTTTTTTTAAGTGAGTGATCAAGATTTGTATATTTTAGGATTATATGTAACATTACTCTTTTATGTATTCTTTTACCATTACGTACTCATGCATTTCTTAGACCAAATTTATATTCTCTACTATAAAAATGAGAAAAATTGAGTTTCTATCGAATTCTAAGATTTATATTAAAAGAGAGATAGATATATGAAATAGATCTTATAATATTTATAAGAATGATGAATTAAATGAGTATGAAGATTTTTTATTTTTTGTGATATTAATAAATCTTAAGTGGAGTGAATGATGCTGAAAAGAGGGGCCGGGTTTGCTAAATTCGGTACACGTGGTTTCTGGTCTGGTTGAGAGGGACAAGAGGAATTTGTTCAGAAGTTGTAAATTACGTGCTACAGCTAGCTAGGGTTTATCTTCTTCTTCTTCATCATCTGAAAACGCCTCCGCCCTATATATACCACGAAGCTTGATCACACCATGCACGTGCTTTTAACTTTAAGTGGCTGTCCAGTAAGATAAGCAAAAGGGCCAAAAGGGATAGGAATTACGATACTCCTTTTCTGTTTTGGTTTCCATCAATCCAAACAAACAAACAAAAATATGCCTTTTTTTTTTTTTTTTTTTAATTTTCTGACTTTCAGAATTGTCCATTGCTCTACAGCTCCTCTGAATTTGGCATCTCTTGATAATATAATATAAATAATTAAATTTATTTATTTATTTATGATGATTTTACATGATATAAAAATAGAAGTCTTGAGTTCAGACTATAATTTTATACTATACTCTTATTTAATTAAATATTTCACGTCTTAAACTCACTCTTTAAAAAAAAATCAGATTATTAAGTTTTTGAGATAAATTTTTGAGATAAATAATGACTTCGCATTTGATCTATTTTCTATTTTATTCAATGGGATGTGTGGTAATTATTAGAAGCTAAAAATGGCTTTAGTGGCTTATTATTGAAAGGATAAAAGATGATCACGACAGTAATGGGTTCTGACATTGTTGAATTTTATAACATATGGTGGAGTGTTATTTTATTAGTGGAAATAATATAGTAAGGATGGATGGATTGTGACTTTATCTACTCCTAGATTTTATTATTTTCTTTTCCCTATTGTCTTAAAATATATGTATTTTCTTTGTCTCTTTCTAATTTATTGTTTTCTTTTCTCTGATCCACAACTTCCGTTGGTCCACATTTTTAGGAATTTTTTTTTAAAGATTTTACCTATTTTTCTCATTGATTTTTTGTTTTTGTATTTATTAAGTGTTTTTAATTAGCATATTACAGAGAAAAAAAAAGACTTTTGGATGGACTTGGTTGAACTCTTTAAGGATAGATCAGCTGTGGCTAGATCCGCCTAGAAAATGAATTTGTTTATAATCTTTAGGAAAATGAAGGTTTCTAGTATGAATGATTACAATCTTTTTTATTTATTTATTATAGTCAGTCGAGTAATATTATATACAATCTTAAAATGTACAAATTATAATCGTTTTTTTTTTTAAAAAAGACCTTACGCACTATAATATTATATGACTATAACGATCATTTTTCTAGTCAGTAAACGTATATTGAGTGCAGCATGGATCTTATTTTTAATAATCTCCTGTTTTATTTTTATTTTTATTTTCTATAACTTAATTAATTTTCTTATATATTTTTTTAAAAAATAATTTTTATTAATCAAGTGTGACTAAAAGAATCATGTTTTGCAATTAGCAATATTTCTAGCCTTAAAAAAGTAAGTGCGTTGTAAATAAATAAGTCCTAGAAAAGAAAAATGATACTTAAAAAAAAATCACACATCTTCTAAACACCAAAACATTTTTCCCCACAAAAAATAAATCTAAACATTCTATTGGTTGACAAAACAAAAAATTATAACAAATTTCAAAAAAATGTAAAATCTAAAGCTTACAAATTTTCTCTCCTAACCTAATTTATATATATATATATATATATATTTAAAAACATTCTCAACCCAAACATATTTTCAAAGAGCTCCACCTTATCAAAAAAATCTCAAAAAATATTATCTCAAGAATTTTAATACAAAATGTGTTATTATTGAATAAAATATAGAGTATATAAGTGAATAGTATCTGATGCATAATATAAGAATATCCTTACCTTTTTCTTAGAGCATATTGATGGGCTAAACCTTTCGACTATACATATGACTTGAGATATTAGAAGGAGGGCGAATCTGGGCCCAACAATACCTGCACGTAGTGCACCTTTGTACTTTGCAGGCCTTGGCGTTTAGATCCAAAAACTAAAAAACAAAAAAATTACCAATGAATATGGACCCTTGTTATTAGCTGTTTATAAAGCTATTTTAATTCGTTACTTGTATCAGAAGTTTAAATAGTTAATGGTCTCTGTTGGATGTAATGGCCGCCTCGACACAAGATTCCAAAGAACTCGTCAAGGTTAGGAACAAAACGATTCCTGCTGGAGAAGGGTTACATATACAAATCGATTTTATAAAAATGAATTCATAGATTAATGTGACTCTATATGATATGTTAAATCTATTTTAAAATAAAAATAGATTATATCATATATATATATATATATATATATATATAGAAATTATATATACCACGATTAGCATTGCTCTTTACTTTGAAAAAAAGTTAGATTTTTTTTTTCTTAAGCAAGCAAATTTCATCAGAAATAGAAAAGATGATACATGACGAGAGGTAAGGTTCTTCAAGAAACATCCCATTACAATAACCACAGTATAAAAGTGATGAAAAGAAGGAAAATAAAGTAGATTTTGAGATTAATTTCTTGGTCCCCACCCATGCCCTATAAAGAGGGCACAATCTTAAAAGATAGTTTTTAAGTGAATCACCGCTAGAGATGGTGTAAACTGTGGGTGCACTGTACTGTGTTGTCTTGAGATATTTTTTGAAGAGATCCGTAATCTATTTTTCAATATCATCGGTTAGAAAAAAAGATAACATAGTACAAAGATCGGCATCGGTTGGACAGATCTGCGGTGGATCATCTGTCGCGCCTCTGTGGTGGCACGTGATGTAGAGAAGCAAGCCAACAAAATACAGTGCACCCACAATTTACACCATGATGTAGAGAATTTGCTGGTACGACGTGTGTAGTTGACGGAGTCATCAGGGCGTGGCGGCACGTGAGGACCACACGCAAAAGCAAGCCACGCGTGAAGGTCACACAAAGATTTTTTGCACGGTTCTACATCGTCCCAGTAGATCTGCGATAGCAAGGTTGTACAGTGGGATGCGTGTTGACTGATGGTGGTCAAAATACAATAAATCTAAAGAAAATTGAACTAGTGGAGGAGAGGAGAGACAAAATACTACGTGAAAGCATATTTACACATTAGCCGTGGAAAGGAAACCGAGATAAAAAAATGGACATATCACAGCTAGAAGTTGCAAAGCCTGAGTATTGATTGCATTAAAGTACCAACTGAAGTACTAAGGTGACATCATAGTTCATACAAAGCACGCCAAAAGTAGTACGTACCGATATGGGCACAAGAGGAAGCTCAGAAGAAAGTTTACCAAAAAGTGAAAGGAAACAGAGGAAGCTGGGAAGGGAGGAACCTCTCTTTTTTGGACCTGCACAAGCTTTCAAATGTAGTGATCCTCAAGCAGAGATGGGTCCCAGCTAAGTATCCTTCCTAGCCACTCATCATCCAACTCCCCAATATCACACCCGTCCACTTGGCTCTCCCCAAAACCTCTCTTTGTTCCCACCGGCCTGTAATTACACCCTCCACCTTCCTCTACTGCGCCCCCACGAAACCCATTCGCCGGCGAACCCATCTTGGCCGCTGGCCCAAAATACTCAATGCCTGCCATCAGTGTGGACACCGGATCCGACACCGACGTCCCACAACTCTCACTCTTGCCGTTACAGTCGGCGAACGGAACTGTCAATGTAGACGACGACGAGGTCGACAAAAATGAAGAAGACAGTGTTGGTGGCGGAAAATCGTTCGCCCGTTTGTTGGGGTTGGTGGAAGTAGAGGGACACGTGATTTCCTTGTACAGCTCTTGCATGAACTTTGCTACCATTTCTTCTTTGATGAAGAACTCTGACGACAGGTCGTCATTGCCTTCAACCTCCGTCAGCAGTTCGTTGATCAACTTTCCGGCAAGGATGCCAGCTGTTGTTTCTGATTCGGGTGAGTCTGAATTTCCTTCCATGGAAGAGAGAGATAAAGATACGGATCGAGAGAATGGGCGACCGACTGAAGATATAAGCACAGGCTGCGCACTAGCGAGCTGTGCGAAGACTGAAGAGGACGTGCCACGTTCGCATGCGTGGAGGTTTGCCACGTAGGAGCGTAGCTAATAGGATGATGACATGTCAGATTAACGTTGGACCATATGATCGTGAAGTAGACATAAAGCCAAAACTTAGACAGGAAGTGTTGCAGAAGATAAAAAGGTACGTTTTTTTAATCTGATTCCAAAAAGAAGAAGATTTCTTTGCAAGAAATGAGTGAGAAGTTACAGCCAAGAAAGCAATAGCTTGCCTTTTTGTAAACCTTTCTTTTAACTGATAAAATAGTTTTGGCTTTATATTCTATATAATGACAATGTTTTCAAGGGATTGAATGAAAATAAATAAAAAATAAATAAAAATTATTTCTTTCAATAGTGGAAATATAAAATATTTTCAGAATATCTCACTATTATTTATTATTTTATTATTATTTTTTACATACTTTTCATTACTATTTAATATTCTATCATTATTTTTTTTATTACTATTCACATAATACTTGAAAATACCTCACTAACCAAACGCAACCTAGATCACCCAATCGACTGTTACAGTGACTAACCTGATCGTTAATCTTCAATAAGAAATCTTATAAAAAAAAGTTCACAAATCAAGTTTCTTTAATGTCATATAATACCTCAATAGATGCCTTACAAAGAGAACAATGCCACTTATTGTTGAAGGTAAAACGACCACTTGTGCAAGCCCCACCAAAGGTCCATGAAAAACTGAAACCCACTGTTAAAATATAAGGGAGGAAGAGGATCTAACAAAGACAAGAAGTTGATCTGACATAAAGTAAGAAGGGGACATAAAGCTGGAGGAGGGAGGACATAGGAGAGTTGTTGACTCCATTTGGATATTGAATGGAAGGGCACAACCAGAGAGAGTTCTAAACTTATTTTTCTTAGAGAGAACTCTATAGGAGTAATTGTAGAGAGCTAGTGAGGATAGAGAGCTTGTATCAAACTCAGCTTAGAGTGGATTTCACACCACAGACTCATGGACGTAAGCCTTAGTGCGAACCATGTAAATATTGATCATCTTTATTCTTACAATATATATATTCTTAAGCAAGTCATGGATGAACATCTCAAACACACTACCACCAAGAACAACTATATGAGAGGAGAGGGTCATTTGACCATATACTGTTGAGGCTGAAAAAAGCATCAACACTTAGCTAGTTATGATTTCTTCGCATGCTTTTACATTTTCTATTGCATTTTACACGTAACATGACTTGAAGAAATGCATGCATAAACATACCTCTACTGCATGCAATTGGTTCCTTAGAACTAAGTTCATGCCCTTCGTAAAATATAGTACCTCAATAGATGTTCTACCTGTGTTAGAAATCAGTACTTCGAGTAATTAGATCGCCATATCGACCAAGGCTTCAAAGCTTCCCATAGAGAGGAACACTGAGATGACAGAATCTTGTGCAGGTAATTACACTATGATCTCATGCTAAAGCAAGTGCATTTAAGTTCAAAGTAAGTGCATTTAATTACACTATGTCTTGCATATACTCAGTCCATTATCAGTACATTTTGAAGGCAAAACTGAAACAAGAATGTGTTTAATTTATTCTTAGTCACCATATTCCTAGCAGTAATGTGCATCTGGAGGGCAGCAAGGGATCTATGGGGACAGAGCACCACTAGGCAACAGATCATCACACTGATAGCCTTATTTTTAATTAACATGTTCGACGGACATTAAATTAAAATGCAATTCAAAATCTGGGTTGTCATTACTGCTGTTTGTTAAGCAGAAATGTTTATCGATCAAAAGAAAGGGCGGCCTTTGTCAACCAAAATCAAATGATGCTGCATTGTTCTTGTTCTTCCGTTTGAGGATGAGACGTTATACATACTTGGAGGCTGGAGCATCCATATTGATGTTCTTGTCATCGTCGTGAATTACAATAGGCGGCGCCAGTTTCACACAACAAACAGCAAGTTGATGAAGCAAGAGATTGTATTCTATCAGGCAAAGCAAGATGTAGCGCTCCAGATTGGAAACAATGCGGTAGCAGCCACCAACGGGGTCACGAGCTAGCAAGCTCATTGGCTTCGTAAATGAGGGTTTTCATGGCATTTTCTTTTGCTGCCGGATCAAGGTTCTTGGTCATCTTCAAGATGTTACGGATGCCAATTAATTCGTGGGCATTGAGAAAGTCATCTTGGCCATGACGCGAGGGGGAAAATGGGGCGAGAGGACAATGTGCTCCACATTTTCTGCGTTGGAATTTACATGATCGGGAGCATGCTTGGGTTATGGTGGGGCGATTGTGATTGCCAGCACTGCTGCTACTCATTTCCTTGTAGTTTTTCCAACACATCGCATGGAAAGATCGGGCTGTTTTACGCCTCAAAGTTTGCTGGTGCTTCTGCTAAATCAGTAGCAAATCGATATGAGAAATTTGAGGGAGTGAGTGGGGAAGAAAGCAACATATGCTGCTTACATGGATATCATGCACTGCAGAAAGATCAGGGACGACGTGTTGGAGACGTGTTTTTGGCAGTTCTGACTTCTGAATATATTGGAACCTACATGATTCAAAAATGGGTTTGTTTATTTTTAAAAAGTTTTCCTATCCCCTTTTCAAGATTTTCTGATATGGTTTTACTTATTGTAAACCAAGAAATCCATTCAACCAAAAGGTGTTAATTGATATGATATTCCAAGAGACTAATGAATGGATGACACCCTAAAAAATAAAAAGCTACAAACTTTGAATTGAACTGGTGGAAAATTGATATGATATCTCAAGAGATAGACTCATGATTGTTGCTCATTTCCTTTTTTTTTTTTTTTAAAAAAGTATGATTTGATCAATTTCAAAACATATCAAATCCTTTTACTAGCTATTCATCAAACATATGTCAATATGATATCTATAATTTCAGCACATCTTGTTCTATTGGGGTGGTTGAATTTTGTATGTTGTGTTACCTACATACATAAATACATAAATACATATATAAATACATACACGTGTGTGTGTGCGTGGCATGTAATCATGGCTTGCATTCAAGTTTTGAGTTAAAGTTAAAAGATGCGACAAGTGCATGTGATGTCAACAATTCAGAAGACAGGCGCGCATAGAGAGAACGTTAAAATGAGGAGGTGTTTTTCATCTTGGGCAGATTTCAATGAAGTTGAGAGTCTGAGACTATTCATAAAATCCTTTTGTCATTTATCGTGCACGGCAAGCATCATAGAATAAACACAAGTTGTGTAAAAATTGTAAAATAGTTGCATCTATATCATTTTTGTTCACGTATAAGGGTCTTTTGGCTCTTGCTGCAGTTGTATCAGGAAGAACAAACTCAACTAAGGTCTCGTATGTTTTCACAATCATTCTCAACACATCTCATCTAATTATTTATAATTTTTTTTAAATTTCCACACAAAAATAAATAATTACGTCTATATCATTTTTGTTCACCTATAAAGGTCTTTTGGCTCTCCCGGCAGTTGTATGGAAAACAAATTCGACTAAAATCTAATATGTTTTCATAATTATTCTCATCTCATCTGATCTCATTTCATCACCCTCATGCTCTCAGTACCCTCATGTTAGGATCAGTACCCTCGTGTTAGGAAGTTACAGAGAAGGTTCGTTTTTTTGTAACAAGACAGGGAGCCACCACACCCTGAGCTGTAAACCTGAAGCACTTCCACTCGTTCAAGGACAGAATTAAGAACTCAACAAGGAAAAGGATAGTTTGGAAATTTCTAGTAGGTAGATATTTTTTGTAGAACCTAGGAAATGAAAAGCTTCAGAGTTGTTTCGAATCTCGATAAACAGGCTGTGTTTGGAGTGATCTCATCCATACACTATTATTTAATATTTTATTATTACTTTTTCACATTTTTTCACTGCGATTCACACGTCACCCCACTATCCGAACATAACAATCCCCCTACAACAGAGCAATCTCAAGTAAAGGAAGTCCAATGGTTTCTTTTTATATGACTGGAGAAGATTGGATCGATCTCAGACCAAATAACAGGAAGGGGCAAATCATCAGGAACGTGCAATAACAGGACGGACAGCCTAACATGAAAGTAAAACTGATCTTCGAATGAGGTTGGAGATGAGAAATACAATATCAAGATATGCAAATCAGGAAAACAACAAAGGCCAATCTAATGATCACACCATTGGTCTCAACGACAATGGAGTTCCAAACACAAACACAAACACAAAATAACATATTGGGAGAGACTCAAAGCCTCCTAAGAGTGATCAAATGCAAATACTTTATGAAAAACACGATTACTTTACATTCCACTAATCCCTACCTGTGGTGTTGAGAACAAACAAGGAGGGTGAGGAATAATATCGGTATTCATACAATTCCGAAAAGGGCATGAGCTGATCTCACAAACATGCAGACCGAATAATGATTGTTTGAAGCGTCTAAGAAATGATAAATATGACTATTATTCTTCCATTGAAACCAAGGATGACCAGCCCCAGATACCAATCGAAATGAAGTTATCGCACCTACTAAACACCGATGTCAAATAGGCATGAATACTGCAATGTCAAATTCTTAGAATGCTTCAAAAGATGCCCATCTCAGATTCTCATCCTGTCATCCATGAGTGTTGACAGCTTCCCAGACCAAATTCTTTGGGACTGGATTGGCAAGATCACGAGCCTGCAGGGCTGCAGTCCGGAGCGTCCCAATTGTCATTACATTGGCCTCCCAGAATGACACACAATTGTAAGGTAAATTATGCTTCTTGCATAGTTCCTTAACAAATGGCGAGGCTTTCCTGAGATTGCCTCGAGGTAAACGAGGAAACAGATGATGCTCAATCTGAAACTGCAGCCCACCATGAAACCAATCCATCCAAGACGCGCAAGATATATCCAACGTGCCCATGGTCTGCTTCTCACACCAATCACTTCCACTCGGCGGGCCAACATAAACACAGGACGAGAAATGGTTCAAACAGAACTGAACATGTTGAATCCCCGTGACCGAGAAACTTGCAAGAACAAACATTATTCTCTCACCCCAATTGGGTAAGCATGAAACAAGAAAAGGGTACCAAATCCAAAACACAAGTATACCGAAGATCTCCTGACCCCTCTTGGACACCCTTCTCTTAGAAAACAACAACGAGAACGATTGCGCGAACAAGTTAAGCCTAGCAAGACACATCACAGGATAAAACGTCCAATGCTGGTAACTAACCAAGAACCTAGTAAATGAATCAAAATTCATCTTCCTTTCATAGTAGCAAGAAGTAATCGAGTTGAAGAATTTTGAAGATACCACAAAGAAAGGCATGTGCTGCACATCCGGATCGAAATCAAGGCTGTTGCAAGCAATGTGATGTGCATTGTGGTTCCTCTTCCACCAGGCAATGCTAATCCCTGCAAGACAATTCCCAGTAAGAACCTGAGCGAAGCGATTGAACCGAGGGGTGGCCATTATCTGGTAGTGTCCAGAGTCATGCCCAAGCCAGCCACTCTGTATCCAGAGGAACCCCATCAAACCCCCGCAAACCAAATGCACCAACGTGCTATCAGAGCACAAAATACCGTAAACACTCGCAACAAACAATATTGTCATCAAGCAAAGCGTAAAGAACACTCCGTGTCCCTTCTTTTCAAACAGACCCATCTTGGAGAATTCCGAGACAAGTTTCCTGTAATCTTTAGAAGCCTCTGAAACAGAGTAGTCACGGAGGTAATACCCGGTAAAGAACTTGTCAAGATACTGCCATGCAGTACCCGGATGGTACGCAACGAACGCGTCCGTGGCATCTCGGCCGGCGAGACTGAGCAATGGAAGGTCACCGCCTGGGTGGTCTTTAAGCCAATCTGAAACATCGTAGATCTTGCCCTGGATTGAGATCCACAGATCTCCTGGATGGTCGTGCTTCCGAAGCTCTTCCTGAGAAATGTACCTCTTCGACTCTGCCATTAAAGCTGAAATTGATGGGAATTGAGATAGAGAGATCTGCGAACGAAGCCTACCCTATTTTCTCTTTCTCTTCCTTTCTGGGTTTTTGAAAGGAAGAGACTTTTTTGAAGAACGATTACAGCATGAGGGAAAAGAAGGGATCTTTCGATCTGGATATCTCTTCCAATATTTTTTCTCTTCTGTTTTGAATTGTTTGGTAATTGGGGACTTCGAGAGGGTGGCATATATAAGGTTGAGGTTGAAAGGGGTGTGGTATTTACAGCCTGCAACATTCAAGATACGCCACATATGCTAGTCCCACACATTTTTCATTCTTTCGTTTCTATCTGTATTTCCTTTTTTTGTGCCCTTTGCTTTTTCATATTTGGTAATAATATTCTATCTTTTTACCACAACACCACCACCCTTTTGGATAGAATTATTTTATACCACACGTCATCTACGTGACATAATTTATAAAAACATCAAACAACATTACTCGAAATGTGTCACTTACTTTTGGAATTATTACAAACTATGGTTATAAAAAATAAAAAACCAAAAACACATTTCATGCCAACTCATGTGGTGAGTTTTCACGTATAAAGATTGATGGATGTCTCAACTTGAATGTTGCACTTTATACTATCTATGTACACCTCGCACATGCTTAAGTTAGAGGACATGAGGAAGATGAAGAAAGTGTGAACCATATAGAGGATACCTTCAAACAGTTTTAACTTTCCCCAAGGTATATTTATACTAGGGTTGTGGACGTCATCGTGGTGGTGGGGGTGGTTCTTCTCACATTGCTCTTAACTAGGCAAATTTTATGCAAGTTGCATTGCTGCTCTTCATTAATACTTTTTTATAAATAAAATGAGATGAGATGAGTTGAGTTGAGATTAAAATTAAAAAGTTAAATAAAATATTGTTAGAATATATTTTTTAATATTATTTTTATTTTATGATTTGAAAAAATTAAATTATTTATTTTATTTTATATGAAAGTTTTAAAAAATTATAATAATTAAATAAAATAAAATAAAACGAATTAAGATGATGTAAAAACAAATAGTCCGTTAGCTCTGTATTTAGTTTGGCATTGCATTGCATTGCATTGCATTGCAAGCAGTCTTGTCATATTAATGTTCTGTCATATTTAATTTCTTCCAGCGAACCTTATGCAGTTTAGTCAATTATACACTCTCTTGTCCTTGTGAGGTTTTGGCCTATTGCTTGCTTCCTCCCTCCTCCCTCCGTGCACATAGAGAGATGACCAGAGTGTAGGGTAAGGGTTAGATACACAAAGTGTAGGATTATTCAATAGTAGAAAACTAAGCGCAAGAGAGTTGAAGGACATAAAGAAAACTCATGGCCAAGTGGGAAAGCTGTGGATGAGCAGTGTTGAGAACTTGTGTAGATGGATGAGTAGGAAGAGAAAACCTTAGCACCCGTCCGTCCAACCACTTCCAATTAATAGTCTACCAATAGTTAAGTGACACGTAGGCTTCACACCACAACTATCATGTGGACGCACAATATCATATTCCCATCACCATTTAAGAAGAACATATGAGAGAGAGAGAGAGAGGGATTCGGGCAACTGCTCACCAAGGAGGGGTTAAGCGCAGTAATAGATCTAGGTGGAGATCGACGGAGGCACAACTAGGGTCGATGGTGACAGAGCTCGAGAGAGCAACTTACGATGGAGTCAACGGCGACAACTGAGTTAGAGGAAAGAGAACAATGTGCGTCGGACTTGAGTTGAGAAAATGCAGATCTGAGTTTATCATTGTTTTGGCTTCATGGCTGTGAAATCTATGGTGTGTGGAGATCCTTTGGTGTGGTTTTCTTTTTTTCTTTTTCTTTTTTGTTATGAAAAACAAAAGAGATTTGTGTATTACGGTGGTGCTGGGTGCTATTGGTTGTGGTGTTAGGAGGTGCAGTGGTTCAACTATGGTAATTTAATCATGTGATAGGGTACTAAGGGGCCGTGGGGATGCTGGTTTCCTATGGGCTATAGGTAGCGCTGGCATTGTGGCAGAGGAAGCTTGCAAGATTGTCGTGCTGCTGTGCTGGGAAGAAATTGTGCTCTATTTTTAAGGAGCAAAAACAAAGGTTTGTTCGGTGGTTGGGACACGACGTCTAGCCTATTTTCATGGTGGTTCAAGGCTGACTACGGAGGTTATACGTGGGGCTTCGCGGTGCACTTGCCTTGTAGTGCCATGCAGTGCTCAGTTGTCTCATGGTGCAGCGATTTTTTTTTTTTTTTTTTTTTTTTGTGGCAAGGGATGGTGGCGCACGATGGGGCTTTGGACTGCTATGATGGTGGTTATTACTGGGTGGGTTAATGAAGGCTAAATGTAGTGTACTAGTCTTTCTCTCTATATGTGTGTGTGTGTGTGCAGTTGCTTCCAGATTCAAGGTTGATGTGGAGGGGCTATTGTGAGCAATGTTTTGAATATTGTACCGAACGTCGTACCGGTCAAGGCACTGAAACAAAATATTTCGATACGGGTACCGTTTCGGGATAGTCGATATATAAATAAATTATATATAAATACATATATATATATAAATTATAAATAGTCTAGTTTGAATTGGGAGTTAAAAAATAAGCTTGTAGTTTGAAGAAACGAAAAAAAAAAATACAGGCCGAAATATAGGTCGATACAAGCTGAAATTGAGATCGGTATGGCCGGTACGAAAAATATCAGCCGTACCGACCGGTACGGTACGAAATCCAAAACACTGATTGTGAGTTCTATCATAGAAGATGAAACTCACGGCATAGAGGATGGCAGCGAATGAGTAGATATTGAGGGCTGGAACTAGTGTGAGCAAAGTGGTGGTTGCCGACAACGTCGAACAACAAATCACCATAACGGAAAATAGAAGAGAAAGTGGCGAGAGAAGGGAACTAGAGAATCTGAGATGGTGGCAACACCAAAGTAGGCAACAGATGGTCGACGTCAAACTGGTGGCGATAGAACTAAACTTGCTATCGTGCGGCGATGCAAAGAGACAAAAGCAGAGAGGGGCAGATGGAAGTGCTATCGGCTTGAGCTATATTCCTTTTTTTGTTTTGAGAGTTATATCGTGTGAATGAGACTACTGTGGGTTTGATGAAATTTTTTATGTGGCAGCAGATGAAAGTGAAGTTGTTATATGCATAGTATCGGTCAGATCACTTAGAAGCAGAACTGACATGGGAACTAACCAAAATGCATTTTTTGTATGAATTTTTGTGTGAGAATAATTCTTTATTTTTTGAATAAATACAGAAAAAAAAAAGTATGGACCACATGTCCTTTTTTTTTAATACTCTTGAGCCGCTTCGATAAAGTGATTAATGTGATGAGAATTTATATCCTACTAATTTTATTTTATTTTATTTATTGAGGAATTGAGCATATTTAAATTTTTTGATAATATAGTAAATATAATGATCGTAGTAATGGGAAAAACGATAACGATGGTGACTGTTGATGATAATTACGATATTACTTACCATAAATATTAATGATAGTGACAATACCATTAATAAGGGTATAAAGGTAATAACATAGGTGGATTTTGCCCAATAACAAATTCCCCCCTCAAATATGAACTTGGAATTTGAATTTGAATGATTGAAAATTTTTGAAATTTTCAAATTTCAAAAACCCTCATCTCAAATTTCGTCCTAATAAAACAAAAAAATCTTGTAGATTTCAATAAGATTTTGATCATTGGACTTTCTGTTATTAGATTTCAATCACCCTTTAAATATCATATTTTCAATTTTTTTTTGAAACTTCAAATTTTCAATTAAGTCATTGATAAATCATATTTTAAGTTTAATATTGTGATTATCTTATGCGCTAGTTTATGTACATACGATAATTATGTACCTACTTATATGAGTAAGACGACAAATCACACTCTCATCCTACTATATAAAATGTAAAATATTTTATCTCACTTGGATAGTACTTTATTTGTTTTAAAGAAAAGAATAGTGCTACGCTGCTGCCCAGCATTGACTGCTGGGCGTGCTGCCTAGCACAAATTTATTTTCTCATTTATTTTCTAATTTTTTTATTCATATTTTTTTATCATTTTAAAACATTTTAAAAAATATAAAAAAAAATATTAATACACTAATAACTATTAGGTAAAGAAAAAAATTAAAAAGAAATTAAATATATGAAGTGTCAAAGTAGCATTTTCTTAAAGAAAAACTCTAAGGTCAATCAATAATAACACCTCATCATAGTGTGATATAAGTTAGATAAGAGCGTGTTTTGTAGAATCTTCATAATATATAAAATATATTATAAATACAATATGATATGGCATGTTGGGGCAAATCTGGTTTGGTGACAAAATCAAAATGTATGTGTCTGGCTTGGGATAGAAAGTTGACCCAAAAGATATATAGAGACGTGGCATGCATATTCTGATCATAATGTTCTATAAGTATCCATCTTATTATTATTTTTTAAAGAGTAATATTAGATATAATTATGAATTGTATAAATGTTATGCAATCTTTTTAAAAAAGAATGAGGCCTACTATTAAAAAATTAACTTTTTTTTTTTTTCATATAAATCTAATATATACTCACTTTTTTTAAAGGAATTACACGGCATTTGTCCATTCTATAACTGTAAATATGATTTCTTATTTTAAATATTAAATTCAATTTAAAGTAATTTTTATTTTTATTTTCAACTTCAAAAGGGAGAGAGAATGAGTTTGGACGGTAGATAGCTCAAAGGAATATTGGAATGTTAGATTTTTATTGCCAAAAATAGGAAGCAACCTACATTCTTTTACTCGCTTGTATTTAGGGGTGGGCAGTGAGAGCCCGCTTCTTGCTATCCCACCCCGTCCACCCTATCCTTTATGGGCAGGCATGCTACCTCGCACCACATATGCAAGGGTGGGAGCCCTCGCCTTACACTATACAGATAGCATTCCTACCTCTGCAAACCCTATTGGCATGCTTAATGATTTTAATAGTAATAATAATACGTCTAACATTTGTGTACATCTGGAAGGCCCACAAGCGTGTGAGTGTCACGTTAAGACCCCAACACAAACTTATGGTTCTTTAAGAATATCAAAGAAAATTTTGCCTTTGTTTGATATTTTGATCGTTTATATATTTAATCTTTCTATTTAATGATCAAGAAAGCTATTTTTAATGTATTTTTATTTTTTAAAATTATTTAAATATATTAAAAAATAAAAAAAATAAAAGACGATAAAAATAAAAATAAAAAATTTTGTGCTAGCAGATAGGTCCAATAATCAAAACTGAGCGGCACACTAGCACTAATGATATTAATAATTTTAGAGTCCGTAAATTTTTTATATTTTATTTAAAAAAAAATTAATAAATTTGTGTTATATAAAAAAGATTATTTTTTTAATAGTGAATTATTTAAAAAAATATAAAATTTATACACTTTAAATTATATCTAATATTACTATTTTGTTATAAATATATAAGGTCGAAGAAATCCTTATAGTATTTCTCTCTTATCCGACGGAACGTGTGGTGGGGTTGCAAATGAACAGAGGAGTAGGATGGGCACATGGACCGTTGCTTAGGACGAGGGTGCTGTCACGTCAGATGAGTTCTATTTCTATGTATCTATTGTCGTATTGGGCTGTCCATGACCAACATGTTCCAAGCACATTGTTGCTATGGTTTGGAAGCTTTAATTGCAGCTTAAACTACATTGTATGCCAGTATGCCTGATTTTGGAGATTAAGAGTGTCTTTGAACGTTAAAATGAGTTGAATTGAAAAGATAAAATATTATTAAAATATTATTTATTATTATTATTATTATTATTATTTTGAAATTTGAAAAAGTTGAATTGTTTATTATATTTTATATTAAGATTTAAAAAAATTATAATAATGAATTGAGATGAATTAAGATGTGTTTACTTTCTAAACGAAGCCTAAGCACACTTTTTTTTTTGGGTGGCTTGAATTAGTTTTTTCATGCAATGATGAAATCGAGTAAGATATGGTTGCATCAACTCATTGGGAAAAGAAAATGCAAGCCATCAAGAAATTTAAAAGAGTACTGCTATTTTAAAATTTCTACATTACACATTATTTATTTATATAATATAATTTGATTTGAAAAATAAATTTTAAAATTTAAATCTTATAAATCAAGTCTTAATATTTAAGTTGTGTAAATAGTATGCTCTACACCGAGTTAAGAATAGAAAAATAAAAATAAAAATAAAATTAGACATTTTTAATGGAAGTAAAGATCTTGAATGAGGTAAAAGAGTATATTAATGGTTCCATTTCAATTTTTCTTGGAGGACTTGGGTACTAAGAGCACTAGTATTGGTTTCTCTATATGCATCTTCAAAATCACATCTTTTGAAGATTAATTTTGCATATCAAGAAAAACTCACATTAGATTATGCATTTTTGAACTAAATAATAATAAAATATTATTATTTTTAATTTTTTTCCTTAATATTATTACTTTTTATATATTTTACAATTAGCACCATGTGCTCAAAAATACAAATTCTATATATCTAAATATTACCAATTTCATATATCAAAATAAATTTCATATATCAAAATCATCTTAATAGAAATTTTACAAACTTGAAGAAGCACTATTAGTCTATTCATAGCTATGTAAAAATTTAGAGATGCATAAGCCACTGTAGATGAATTTAAAGACATATTTCACAAATATAAAGATGAAGATAAAGATGAATAAGTTATTGCTAGTGGTCTCAAAAATAGCTTTTTCTTTTATTAAAACCATGACTTCTATATTCCATTAAAAATTAATCAATACATGTCTTGTCCAGTAAAATATAGCTATAATAACTCTTCGGGCTATCTTCTATCAAAATTTGTTCTTTTTTTACAATATAAGCAATACATGCTAAGAAAATAGTTTGTTGTAAAGAAGATGGATACAACGGTTTTAGAATGTTAAGGAACCTGTTGTTTTGTTGGCTACTACGAAGATTCAAATATACAGGAGTGCACTTTTGTAAGTTAAAGCATGAAAAACTGCTGGAGAACTTATTTTTCTCATCCTTGACCAAGAGAGTATGAAAGCTCCTAATTTAGGCAAGGTCTTAGCATGGCAAGATGATGTTAAAAGAAAAGAGTGAGCTTGAGGAGACTCTAAAGTAATTTTATGACTAGTGAAGTGCTACAACCATAAAGGGAGTCTATAAAAGTATCCCACAAACTGACGGTATGGTAGCCATTAGTACGATTGCTTATACATAACTGCTTCAAAATGTTATACTATTATAGTAATTCAAATTGGCCCATTGTTTTTCGAGATATAGTTCCATCCATTAAGAAACGGGGTCGAGGGCCTGCACGGGGCACACAATTTGACTGCCTCCGGAAGGTGGGTAAGATTCATTTGATTATAAAGGATGGCCATAAAGGTCCATCGTGCAAGTATGCCTCGATCTTTACTGGTCGAGTGACTTGGATCGTTAAAGTATATGCTGACATGAGGCATGCAAGTTGGAGTTGTGTACCTGAGGAGAAGCAAGAGCTAATTGATCGTGTTAGGATAAGACTTTATTATATATGCTGGAATTTCCCATGTAGTACTTTACAAATTTAGATCAGTTGTGTGTTTGATGACAATATATACTCTTTATATTTTCAACTTGCAGGCGGACTTTGTATTGGACTGGACGAAAGACAACCATAAAGAAATGGTGATAACATATCTTTTCGATAAGTACAATCACTATCACTATGAATTGCATAAAGTATATTTAAAATATGCTTCGCATGAGGAGGCCCTACGTGGTGGGACAGAAATGATGGACAAAACAGTTTGGTAGTCGCAATGCGAAAGGTGGGCTAGCGGAACATTTAAGGTATGCAAGTATTAGTGTTGAGCAATACTTTGTGGCTTTGCTTTTATTTGTGGCTTTCTGTCTATGTGTTGAATGGTGGCAAAATATTAGTTTGATGCCTTTTCCATTCAAGTAAAGTAAATAAATGAGACTTGATATATTAAAAAGTAATTTAGGAGAAGTTTTGAAAAAATAGTACGGATCGTTCAAAACTGAAGGTGAAACATATAGGCGGAAGGAAATCCTTTGTTAGGATTTTGGAAGAGAAGGTATGCAATTTCTGATGTATAATATAAGTACTAAAATTGTGTTGTTTGAGCCTTAACTGCTAATGATGTGTGGTAGGGGAAAACGACACCAAATATGGTCGCTTTCTAAAAAGAAACACATTGGTCAAGGCTGAAAGGGGAACTTATCAACGCAACAACCGAACACAATTATGTGAGATTGAAGTTTGATTCAATTTTTGTTAGACTATATGATTTTCTTCATACCATATTCATTATATGTATTTAATTCATTTCCTGTAAATTTTGCTTGACTGTATGATTTTCTGAATATAATTTACAGCATTAAACTAAGGTCTGATTTTCTTTCATATCATATTCAAAATTTAATGGTGGAGAAATTGAATGAGATTGTAGTTTGATTCAATTTTATTAGGACTATGATTTTCTTTCATACCATATTCATTATACATATCATTTTCATTTCCTGAAAATCTTGCTGGACTATATGAATTGGTGAATATGATTTACTGCATGAAACAAAAGTATGATATTCTTTCATATCATATTCATAATCTAATGTTGGAGAAATTGAATGAGATTGAAGTTTGATTCAATCTTCTAAAGACTATATGATTTTCTTTCATACCATATTCATTATACATATCATATTAATTTCCTGTAAATTTTGCTAGACTATATGATTTCTTAAATATGATTTTCTTTCATATCATATTCAGAATCTAATGGTAGAGAAATTGAATGAGAAAGACCCCGAGGAGGACGTTAATGAAGCTACTGCAGCTGTTTTCAAAGATGTTTTAGGTTCATATTTGGGTATGCCCAAGGGATCGAGCACATGGTTATTCCCGACCCCTCTCCTTCAATGAAGAAGAGTAAGACATTTGTGCGTCTAGCCAAGGAGAATGAACAGAATAAGACTTGTACATAAATGTACAAGAGTAAACTAGACCAAATTATGGGTGATATGACTGGATTGAGGAGAGATTTTTCTGAGTGTGAGAAAGGGATGAACTTCTGGATGTCTGAGTTCGAGGGAAATAGTGAGTCTCATAAAGAAACTTAGCGAGATGCTTAGGCATCTGCTGAATTTGGGTCCAGCAGAATTTTTTGTGGGCATTTTTTGTGGATTGTATCAATCCAAAGGCCATGGCAGTATGTAGGGGGAATATTTTGATGGGGCTGAGTGGGAGTATTAGCTATAGGTAGGGTATGCTAGGACAAGTGGCAGGGAAAAGATGGTGATTTTAAAACTTTTGTCTGGAGCTTGAAGAAGTGTGTAAGATCTGACTCTGGGTTGGTTGCATATATACATTTATGAAAGAATTTTATTATTTCAGTAGATTTCTAGTTATCATCAAGGGGTGATTATCTTATACTTTAGTATGATTAGGTTTGTAGACTTTGTGTATTGGTTATTTCAAACTTAACATTAAAATAACATTAGTCTTTTTATTCCATGCAGGTTCTAGACCTAGGCACCAGCTTGCATTAATTAAGATATTCCTGCACATTTTTTTTGCTGTATTCCTTGGACAGGAGTAAGTATTCTTTAGTTATTTGCTGAGATTCTAATTATTCGCAATTAACTTAGTTATGACTTATCCTAGTAAATCTGTGTTTGCACATGGAAGGTGGCAATGTTCTTTACAATTTGGTTCTATATGTATAAATATAAAAATATATCAAATAGTAGTTGGAGTATGTTTGGATAAAAAACTAATGGTGCCACCTTAGATAGATGCAGTCAAAATGTAAATGACTATGAATAAATTTGAGGTATGTATTGCTTCAGGTGGCACAACTCATGCATTATAGGGTTTGGGGGAAATAAAGTAAATATATATATATAGGGCAGCAAGTATGTAAAAACAATAAGAGGTGGCTGTTTATGAATTTAAAAAATGGTGGGGTATTTATGGCTAGAAATAATATAGTGTTGTATATATGTTTTATGATCAAATTATTACAATGAGTTATAGTTTGAAGTCACTTATAATCTTGTTCAATGGCTATTAAATAGAGGTTGTAAACCACAAAACGTCCTAGATTCCAGCTTGTTTGTATCATCTTTCTAAATATGATTTGCTAAGCAAATATTTTCTAATGGCTGATACAGATTAGTAAATTGCTTTTTCAGGTAACTATGAGCCCCTCATATTTGTAGATTAAGAGGCCTTGCAACCAACTATTTATGAAGTTGAATTGGAGCACACAAGTTATTGCAGTAATGCGTTTAGAACAAAAAATATGTATACATGTACAAGGATTTTGTTATGAACATTACTGGTGTAGCTGGCTTACCTCCTATACTCCCCTATTTGCAAACCTATACCATAAATCAACAGGACTTGATTGGTTGGTTAACTCAGTTGAAAAATGTGTAAAAGTATTATGATATATATAATTTATATTTCTGATATTTTTGTTGAAGTTTTTCAGGTGTTGGTTTTATGAAGTGAATGGCCTATAATTTGTTGTATAGTTGAGTTAGTCTGAAAGCCGTGATATTCTTTTGATGGTTGGTAATTTGTAGCTTCAATACAGTGATGATATGAATATATCCTTTTGATTGTAAACTTTTCTAGTAAATGTAGATTTTTCTATAAGCAAGTTGATAGAAAAAATTTGTATTTTTTAGAAGAGTTGCGTTAGTGGAAAATATCCATGTTGTAATGTTATCATCAATATTTCTCATGCCAATCAGTCCATGCAAATTGTTTTTTTCTGATGAGATTTGGTCATGACAAAAATTATTTTCTGACAACTATGTTTTTTTGTTGTGTGATAAATTGGTCATTTGCCATGAAATCTAATCATGTAATCAAATTAGTTTTAACTATGTATTTGGTTGAAAATTGTTATTTCTCATGAACGCTAGACATGCAAAATCTATAATTACCATGACTATTTTTCTTGGGAAAAAAGGAATGCAAGCATTTTCCATGAACATGGTCATGGGTAAAACGATTATCCACCATTGAATTTCATGGGAAATTCACTCATTTCTCATGAGCTGAGGGTAGGTCTAGTACTATTTGTTACGAAATTTTGTATGTTTTCTCTGCCATTAATGTCGTGGAAAAAGATACTTTTTTGTTATAAATTTAACTTGTGATGGAAAAGAAGACATACTTCACCAGTTATATGCCACCAAGCTGCCACAGACCAATTTGGTGAGAAAAATTTTTTTGTCACCAAGTATATATATATTTTTATCATAGTTCATTTTGATAAAAAGTAGTATATGTTGTAGTGTCCGTTATATTTGTTTTATAAGAAAAATAACTTTATAATCTGATGAAACACATTAAGACACGTCAGTTTGTGAAATTATTTTTTATATAACCCATTTGTTGCAAAGTATTTCTCTTATGGCTATTACTGTAAGTGGGACACACAAGTAGGTGAAACCGGCTTGAGATGGCCAAGGTAAGTTATGAGGTGGTGTGCGAATATCACAAGTTTTACAATCTACATAACTTAAATAAAAGAGTAATGATACACACAAACACATTTTTATAATACATTTCACAATAATGTTGGAAAATGAGAGTATTAGTGTAGAATGATGTTATTTTTATAAGGTATTTTACAAACAGGTAATGATACACATAACATATTTTCACAATAATATTGTAAGATAAAGGTATTTTTATAAAATAATGTTATTTTTATAAGGTGTTTTACAAAAATACTCCTCATTTAAAATATAGTTGTGTAAAATGTTGTAAAAAATATTATGTAAATCATTTTTGTAAACAAAGTTATGATACACAAAACATATTTTCACAGTACATTTCACAATAATATTGTAAGATGATGGTATTTTTGTAAACTAATTTTTTTTATAAGGCATTTACAAAAATACCTCTTATTCAAAACATAATTGTGTAAAGTATTGTGAAAAATGTTATGTGTAAATCATTTTTATAAATAGAATACGGCTCGACAATACAATGATAAAAGGTAGTAAATCGTTGATAAACTATTAAAACAAAAATTAAAAGACATTTTTTTATAAAAAATGACACATAAATCTTGTAAAGGAGGAAGGGGAAAAGGGAGAAATAATCCTCCCCTCATAGAGCTTGGGAATAGTTTGTTTAAAGGAAAATTTTGAGAGGGAAATGCACCATTCAAAAGAGATAAAGTTAGATTGGTGAAAAAGGTGGAACTATATGCTAAAAAAGGTTGAAGAAAAAGTTTCTGTGCTTTGAATCAAAACAATCTCCAAAATTTAAAAGTATTTAAATGAGAGGTAAAATTTTGACTCAATTCGTTAAATTTTTAATTACCTCAAAAATTAAGAAAAAAAATGATCGTTTATAACTCTTTGTTCATTCTTATGTTGAGCAAGATGGTATAAATTCTCAATGACTAAATATGAAGTTCTCTATCTTATTTGGTTAAAGAGAAAATTATGATAAGAAAATGAGCATTTTATTTAAATTCATGTCATATTCCTTCCCATCTAATCTTGTTAACGAGCTCATATTTTTTAAATTTATGTTTACCAATTTTACAAGCTTAAATTGCCATATTTTATATGTATTTATATTTTTATTATTGCAATACCAATTCAAAACTCTCATAAATTAGTTTTTGCCCAATTTTCAATTGAGTAATGTTGAATATAATTATAGAATTTGTAAGTCTCATGCACTTTTTTTTTTTTTTTTTTAAAAAAAGTTAGGTTAACCATTAAAAAAATAATCTTTTCAAGTAGATCTCATATTTATCTTTTTTTTTTAAAAAAAAGGAGTGTATGTAGCTTGCACATTTTATAACTGCAAATATAATTCTTTTTCCCTGCATTGAATTGATGTTGATGTGGCATGTTCTGCATCGTTGATTTCCATCATAGTGGTCATGATGCAACCCATTTTCACTTAAGAAAAATTCTATTTGTTATATTTTTTTTATTATCATCTTTTTAATATCTATGGATGTGATATTAAATAATAGCTCAATGAAATATAATAAATAATTTTTAATTATTTAATACTAATGATGAGAAAATGATAACAAAAGAGATGCCTAAAAGTGCATGTTCGGTCTTAGGGCTATTCATCCGAGTTCCGACCTGGAAATTCGGGTATACCTGGAGCGAAACCTGGGTTTTAATTTCGGGCCAGAACTCGGATGAATCTAATTTTTTTTTTCCCTCCTGTTTGGATGTTTCAGACGTTGGTCATGTCTTGTCCAAGCGAAACAAATTCATTTAAAAACACTTTCTTAATCATTAAATAAATAAATAAATAAATAAATGAAATTCGGTAGAAGATTTATCTTATGTGGAAATAATATTTTTCAAGTTGAAAATGTTTGTCAGACTTATAACTTATCTCCTAAGTCATGTCCATTAGATCATTGTCGCAAGTGAAAAGTTGAAAATGTTTGACGCTGCAAACTCACTGCCCATACCGCATTGTACAGCTTATTTTAATGGCCCTCTTGTAATATGGTACAGCTGTATGCCTATTTATTCTGATAAATACAATAGTCCACGTTATATTGGCCAAAACTCTTCTTTTTTACTTTATCTTACTGCAATTGCATAGCAGCTTTTTTTTTTAGCAAGTTACTACCAGTTATATTAAAACAAGAAACCAGAATACATCAACAAGAGTTTAGATCTCAGTATCATAATTATACGGATAAAAAGGGAAGGTCTTTCCCACTATGAAAAGACAATAAGTAGGGAGAATTTGGATTAGAGGAATATTACCATAGGCTTGCGTTGCCACTGCCCATTGTGCCAAATCATGCATGCATCGGTTTTTTGACCAAAAAATTTTCTTAACTTTCCAAGCTTTGAAAGAGAAGAGATGGTGCTTTATATTCTTAATGATAGGGCTTGTGATCTAGTCATCTTCATCTGTGAAATTATTAATTACCGCTATTGTTGTGCTTGAGTCTCCTTCTAGAATAATTTTTTTCATCCCCAATCTCTTTGCTTCTGAAACTGCCATCAAGGTTGCCCTTGCTTCGTCGAGATTTGGATTCACATTAGGAATGTGGTCTGTGAGTGCAAATATGGTTTCACTAGTATTATTCCAACACAAAGATGCAATATTGTTGTCCTGATCTTTACCTGCCACATCAAATTTAATGAGAAAAAAAAAATCAAGTGGATGGTTTTCAGCCTTCATTGACTTTTGGTTGTCGACATCTATCCAAGCTACTAAATGTTGATGAAGTGAATTTTTAACAGAATCAACAAAGACAACATGAGAATGGGGAATGAAGACCAGGTTGTGGACTTTTTTGTTTCTTAGGAACCAAAGTTGATCCATTGCAATTGTAGCAAAGATTTGAAAAGAATGAGTGTCTACCTCTGGGATTTTTAGGAACTCTGATGGATTGATGATGGTTTTTATCCAGATGTTAAAGGGCTACCTTGCAAAGAAGGATATGTCAATCGGCCATTTTGAATGCCTTCAAAGAACTCTAGAATAAATGCAATTGAGGAAGAGATGTGAAATATCTTCAGCTCAAGTGCTACAAAGGGGACAAACAATTTGCTCTTCATCAAGAGGAATTACATTATTAATCTTGGCTTTGGTGGGCAGGATATTATGGCTAACTTTTCAAAGAAATAATTTCAGCCTGTCTTGCAATTTTAATTTCCAAAGACTTCCAATTTAAAGGTTGATTGACTGGAGATGAAGGATTATCTTCGTTAACCAGAGCAGCATATGTAGACTTAACTGAAAATTTCCCTGAGGATTAGTGAAGCCATTTGATTTTATCCTGAGCATGGTGGAAATTGTAATTCGCCAATGGCATTTTTTGGATTTCTCTTTAAGAGTGTTCCGAAAAAAGTGTGTTCAGAATTAGGATATTCTACCATCTTGGTTCTTCTAAGATGAGTTCAGAGACAGTCATGCTATGATCAGGAACAAAGGGAATGTTTAGATTCTGATGGAGAATATGACCAGAAATGGAAGGGACCCAAGGGTCTAACCAGACTTTGGTGGAAGAGCCATTGTTTATTTGAAAGCAGATTCCAGACTTCAAAAAATCTCTCTGCTTTATCAAACTCTTCCAAAACCAAGAATCAATCGGTTTGAGAGATATTTCTAGGAGAGACTTGGAACCTAAATATTTTTTTGAAATAGTCTCTTTCCAGAGACTGGATGACCCATTGATGAGGGACCAGGCATACTTGGTGACAGGAGCAGAATTGAAAAGGGACATATTTTTTAATCCAAGGCCTCCCATGGATTTGGGAAGACAAATGAATTTCCAGACTTTGGGTATAAATTTCTTTTTCTCATTGTCCCCATATCCCCACCAGAATTTTCGAAAGGGAGAGTCCATTTTTTTGGTTGTATCTTTTGGTAGTAAGGCTGAGGACATGACATAGGAAGGGATGAAACCGCATAACAACCTTTGATATGGAGGGAGATGTCCCACCTTTTGTCAAACCCGATATCACTACTAAACAACGATAAACAGTTTGATCATGATGAAGACCCTAATCATCAGGCCTCTCTATTTTATTTCTCCTCCATGCATGCATTAGTTTTTTTTCATCTAAATTTCTCAGTATTTTAAGTTTGGCCTTCTAGCATGCTTCTCATTATTGTATGTTTTCAGAGCTTACCAGTTGTGAGGATAAACAATTGAGTACAAATATCATTGATACATTTTCTGATTGTTTTTTATGTTCCAGAAACCTGGATGGAGAAAGTTTCTATTATATGTAGGTCCTTTGAAAAGTTGACATCATTTGGATATATGATATCATGTCACAGTGGAGACTTATCTGCAAGCTGGTGCAAGTCATGAATATGAGGTAAATAAAACATCAAAAACAGTGGAGTAAAAACAGGAAAACTAATTAAGTACATGCAAGAAAGCATTTGATAATTAATTCAAAGTATAGAATCTTAATGCTATCCTACTAACTAATAATTAGTAATTGGAAAATAAGTTTTCCAAGAGAAAATAAAACTCAACATTCATGGTTATGCTATTTGGTGTATATTGTTCAGCTACTCTGGGTGGTGCTCATTGGATTGGTGTATATTTTTCTCAATCTTTCTGTGTATATGCTCCATTGTTGTTAATGCTTTATTCACCTCATATCTATGACTTACTCCAGCTTGTAGATCAGTCTCCACTATGACATGATACCATATATCCAAATGATGTCAACTTGTCAAGACCTACATATGATAGAAACTTTCTCCATCCAGGTTTCTGGAACATAAAAAACAATAAAAAAATGTATTAATGATATTTGTACTCAATTGTTTATCCTCACAAACTGGTAAGCTATGAAAAGATACAATAATGAGAAGCTTGCTAGAAGGTCAAAGGCCAAACTTAAAAAATGAGAAATTTAGATGAAAGAAAACTAATGCATGCATGGAGGTAAAAGAAAAGAAAGAGACATGATGATCAGGGTCTTCATCATGATCAAACTGTTTATCGTTGTTTAGTAGTGATATCGAGATCGACAAAAGGTGGGACATCTCCCTCCATATCAAAGGCTGCTATGTGGTTATAGTAAGATAAAGTAAAAAAAAAAAAAAAAAAAAAGAGTCTTCGCCAGCATAACGTGGACTGTTGTGTTGATCAGGATAAATAGGCATACAACGTAACAAATGAGAGTAAAACAAGGAAAAAAATAAGGAGCGGACTATACACTTGAGAGCTAACATATATTTTTCAATATAGATTTACACAATTAAAACTAAATGTGCTATTGAGTAACCGTAGGAGAGTTTTCAGCTAGTTGTTGAGTGAATTCTGTAGCAAGATTGTGACACCCAGGCCATGTGAAGCCCAACTTCCTGGAGGTCAGTTTCTCCCTTCCGACTTCCTCTCCTCTATGTTTCTACTTTCCCTCATGTCTCGCAAACTCCCAGCTCTCAAATTCTCTCATTCCCCACAACTACTCTTCGTGCCCCACTCACTTAGATTTTCTCTCAGTTTGCTCTCTCTCCACATCTCAGTTTCTTCCTCTCCCTCTATCAGTTTCTCTTCTTGTTTTTCCTTTACCTCTATATTTCTTCTTTGCCAACAACCCTCCAGACATCATTTCTTCTAGCCAAACTTAACGCCCAGCCCTTTAGGCTCAAGCCATTGAAAGCCCATCCTGTTTAAATGCACCATTTAGTCCCATAGGGTTGGTTGGTCACCCCGTTCTTCTACCTCTCTCACTTTCAGCTACACACATTTTTCCTATTTTCCCTCCCCGACCACTTCACCCTACTTCACAACTACTCCCACCCTTTCTCCGTGCCTTATTCCACTATAGATTCCCATTTTCCCACTTTCCCCACGCCTTTTTCAATCTGTTCTCTAACCCCCAACAGATCACTCTCACTCGTTAGTCTCTCTTGCGTCTTCCCCCTTTGATTTCTCAGTCTGCCATCTCCTTGAGTTTCACTCTGTTTTCCCTGTTCTCCATTGCCAATCACAGCGCCATGATCCTCGCTGATCCATTGCATCCTCCTCCTCGCAACCAACACCAACCCCTCCATATATAGACGCCACTTTAAGAGACCAAACCAAAAAGCCACATAAGAACCACCACTTGAAGCCCCGTAGCCGCTCCCTCCACTTTCAACCGTCCCAACCACAGTCCCTCCGTGTTCTCAAAAGAAAAACCAGGCCACGCTCACAGCCAAACCTTTCCACAACCAAGACCACGACAACCACCAAGCGGCACGACCATGCCCACGTCCAAACTCCCCTGTTTTAACCCAACAAAAACAGAGACGTCACAGCACCACCAGCCACCGTTCCTGCACAACGGAAGCTGCCCTAGCACCGCCCAATGCCAAAACGCCAGCCTCCACCCACTGTGAACCTGTTGAGAATAAAGGATACAAATGCATCTCAAACACTTACGGCTGCACCAGATTAAAAGGATGTGAGAATTGTTCTGTTATAGTTTTTTACGTGTGCTGGCAATTAGCCTACATTATTTTATTTATCTTTTATTCATTGTAAATATGGTATAAATAGCCACAACTATCTTGTAAATGAGAGATACATGAATAGAATGAGCCTTTCTTCAACCTCTGCTTTTCATCTATTCTTCCATATTTACGCTGCTGTCAACATGGTACCAGAGCACTGACTGAAATTTTTTCAAACACCGAATCACCCATGCCTCCCAATCCTGAGACCAATCCCCACCTTCCTGCCAGCCCCTACTATATTCAGCCCAGAGAAGGAGCTTCTTCTCTACTAGTTCCAGATCTGCTAACTACTGAAAATTATGTGACTTGGGCGCGAACTATGCGCCGTGCTCTCAACATAAAAAACAAGCTAGGATTTATCGATGGTAAAATTCCCAAACCCACCAGTGACTCCGATCCCCTCCTTGCCCATTGGGAGCATTGCAACGACATGATTATTGCCTGGATTCAACACTTAGTTGGTTCAGAACATAGATCGAGCATTGCTCATGCGAACACGACAGCCAACGTCTGGAAGGATCTTCGTGAACGATTTTCAATCCAAAATGCTTCTCGTATTTTCCAAATCACAAAATCAATTTCATCACTGATTCAAGATAACGACTCAATGAGCCAATATTACAACAAACTCAAATGTTTTTAGGATGAGCTTGAAATTTATGAACCGATGCTTTTGTGTACCTGTGGTTCAATCAAAACATTGCTGGAATACATGCATTGACACAAGGTTATGCAATTCCTAATGGGACTAAATGACTCATATGATTCTGTTCGTGCTCAGATCCTACTCCAAGATCCACTTCCTCAGTTGAATCGCTTGACTTCTTTGGTTCAACAAGAGGAGCTAGAGTGCTAGAGTGCCTGATCAACGCACATCATCCTCACGCAAAGACCGACTGTTCTGCTCTCATTGTAACACCTCAGGCCACTCTCTTGAGCGTTGTTTTAAGGCCAACCCCAACCTTCTGGTATGTGCTCATTGCCACATCCCAGGACATACCAAAGACAAATGCTATAAACTCAATGGTTTTCCACCCGGACACAAGGCCAATTTCATATCCAAGTCTTCGGTAAATTAGTCTTCTATCGAGCAGGATCAGGTAAACCATGGAGCACCTATTACTCAGGAGCAGTACAACCACCTCCTTGCTTTGCTCAACCCTTCATCCATTGGAACCACAGCAGCTATGAACCATGTGCAAACTAGCATTCCTGAATCTAGCATGCCTCCCGTGTCTGGTATATCTTATTCCAACTTCACAAACACACACCACAAAGTCAATCCTCTCACTACCTCATGGATCCTTGACATGGGGGCTAGAGATCATATGATCTGTAGCCCCCATCTCTTCACTCATAATATCAAAGTTGTTAACCACACCATCAAACTCCCTAATGGTCACAATACAGCAGCAACACACATGGATGATGTACATGTTTCTGATTGCTTAATTCTCAAAAATGCTTTGTGTACCAGATTTTTCATTCAATCTTATTTTGGCCAAGGCACTTTCCACTCACTCAAATTGCTGTCTAATTTTTTCCTCTAATTCTTGTTTCATTCAAGACCTTTCATCTTGGATGACGATTGGAGTGGGGACTGTGCTTAATGGCTTATATCATCTCCAGCTTCCACAACAACACACCACGACATTGCAATATTTCTATTTTCCTGTTTTACATCCTTCTAGCACAGCTTATACCACAACCAACACCAGATTTGATATCTTTACTTTATGGCATTATAGACTTGGACATAGCTCCATGACTAAACACGTATTGAATGACATTTCCAAATTTAATTCTAAACATCATTCTAATTACAAAGTTCTGTGTGAAGTTTGCCTACTTGCAAAGCATCACAAATTACCTTTCCCTCAATCCGAGACTAAAGTAACAAAGCCTTTTGAACTTGTTTTGGTAGATATATGGGGACCAAACCAATCTCCAATTCACGATGGGACTAAATATTTTCTTACCATTGTGGACCAATTCACTCGATGCACTTGGGTATACTTATTGAAAACCAAGTCTGAAGCTTGACTCTCACTTCAGAATTTTTTTCCCTTGTTCAAACTCAATTTGAAACCAACATCAAAACCATTAGATCTGATAATGGAGCTGAATTCCAAATGCCACTATTCTACCAATCCCAAGGTGCTCTACACCAACTTACATGTGTAGCTACACCCCAACAAAATGCCTTGGCTGAACGCAAACACCAACATGTCCTAAATGTGGCCCGTGCGCTGAAATTTCACTCTGGCCTTTCCATACAATATTGGTCAGAATTCATCACCACAACAGTTTATCTAATCAATCGAACACCCACCTCGCTACTCAATTACAAGTCTCCTTTCGAAATCCTCTACAATCACAAACCATCCTACTCTCACCTCAAGGTCTTCGGTTGCCTGTGTTATGCATCTACCCTCACTCACACCCGAACCAAATTCGATTCTTGAGCTCGCCCATGCATTTTTCTTGGCTACCCTTATGGAGTCAAGGGATACAAACTCCTTGATATCAATACCAAACAAATCTTCCTTTCGCGTGATGTAATTTTTCACGAAGACTTCTTTCTTCTAAAACACACTCCCATCCTTCCATCCTCAACTCAAACACCCTCCACAAATCCTCCCCCTATCAATTCTACATTACCACCAACATTTGACCCCGTTCTCACATCACCATCCCCACCATTTGGCTACATTTCATCTGATACTTCCGATACAAACCCTCACCCACTTGATACAAATGCATCTGTCCTTCTATTATACCTTCAACTCCACCTCTCCGCCGATCAACTCGACTCAGAAAAACACCCACATACCTCCAAGACTTTCACTACTAGCAGGTCACAGCTTCCACTCAATCTACATCCACGATGAAAGCTTCTAATAATCATCACACGACAGGTAAGCAAGTCTCCTTTCCCCTCACTTTCTTTATGTCTTATGATTCACTCTCCCCCACATTTAAAGCTTTTACCATTTCACTTTCTCTTAACACCAAACCCACCTCCTATGCCCAAGTTGTCAAACACCCTATTTGGTGCAAAGCAATAGAGCAAGAGCTTGCTGCTCTTGAACTTAATGAGACTTGGTCCATTGTTGATCTTCCTCTCGGAAAGAAGCCAATAGATTGCAAATGAATCTATAAATTTAAATTCCATGCTGATGGGACAATTGAGAGAGCTAAGGCTCGGTTGGTGGCAAAAGGTTTCACTCAACGTAAGGGCGTTGATTTTCATGACACCTTCTCACCAGTTGCCAAACTAGTCTCCATACACTGCCTTCTTGCCATTGCAGCAATAAAAGGCTGAGACCTCTAGCAACTAGACATCAACAACGCCTTTTTGTATGACGAACTTGACGAAGAAATATACATGAAGCCACCTCTTGGTCATCCTGCAGCTAAAACCAGCAAAGTGTGTCGTCTCCAGATAAGTTTATACGGCCTGCGGAAAGCATCCAGGCAGTGGAATACCAAGCTTTCTTCCACACTTGCAGAATTTGGCTTCATCCAGTCCAAATCAGATTACAGTCTCTTCACCAAACACACGCATACATCCTTCATTGCGCTACGTGTTTACGTCGACGACATCATCTTAATGAGTTCTAATATTGCTTCCCAAGAAGCAGTCAAGCATTTTTTGGAGACAAAATTCAAAATCAAAACACTCGCTCCCTCAAGTATTTCCTTGGCATGGAAATTGCACAATCACAACATGGTATTCAGCTTTGCCAACGCAAATATGCACTGGATATCTTATCCGAAACTGGTTGTTGGCCTCCAAGCCCTCTCCCATGCCCATGAAACCGAACATCAAATTGAGCAAAGATGAAGGAGAACCATTTAATGAGCCTGCCTTGTATTGGAAATTAGTAGGCAAGCTGCTATATCTTTGTAACACACGGCCTGACCTGAGCTATAGCATACACTTGCTGAGCCAATTTATGGATACTCCCAGATTGCTACACTACCATGTTGTTATCAAAGTGCTCAAATACCTCAAAAGCACCCCAGGACAGGGCCCATTTTTTCCAGCTTCTTCTAAGCCAGAACTCGTGGCCTACTCAGATGCTAATTGCGCAAATTGCCCAGAAACCCGTCGATCTACAACAGGGTTCTGTGTCTTCATTGGTAGCTCTCTCATTTCTTGGAAGTCCAAGAAACAAAGCACCATATCATGTTCCTCTGCTGAGTCCGAGTATAGAGCCATGGCCTCAGTTGTATGTGAACTAACATGGCTTCGTTATTTGCTTCATGATTTGAACATCAACATTTCAAAGCCAGCCACTCTGTACTGTGACAATCTTGCAGCCATGCACATTACGGCTAATCCCATATTCCATGAGAGAACGAAACACATCGAACTAGATTGTCATCTAGTTCAAGACAAGATATCAGCCGGTTAAGTCGTCACTGCGCACGTACCGTCTTCAGCTCAGCTTGTAGATTTACTTACTAAACCATTACACTCTCCCACATTCAATCGACTGTTACTCAAGATGGGAGTAATCAACATTTACTCTCCATCTTGCGGGAGGCTGTTGAGAATAAAGGATACAAATGCATCTCAGATACTTATAGCTGCACTAGATTAAAAGGATGTGAGCATTGTTCCTGTTATAGTTTGTTACGTGCGCTGGCAATTAGCCTACATTATTTCATTTATTTTTTATTCATTGTAAATATAGTATAAATAGCCGCAACTATCTTGTAAATGAGAGATACATGAATAGAATGAATCTTTCTTCAACCTCTGCTTTTCATCTATTCTTCCATATTTACGCTGTTGTCAACAGAACTAGTCAATCTCATATCCGTTTGCCACCATCGTTGAACCCAATAACCCACGTCTTCCCCACGGCAAACGGAAACCACCAAAAGGGGGACACGCAACTACTGTAAACCACTCAAACTCCACCCGCACGATGCTCTCTTGGTAAGCACAAGTTTCCCTCCGGTCCCCTCTTATCTTCCTACAGTTTTCTTCCATAATGGCGCCGATACCTTTTTACTCTCAGGGCTCCGTCGCTGTTGACCCCAGCCGCGCCGCCATTGATCTCCACCTAGACCCACCACCGCGTCCAGGCCTTCCTCGGTGAGCAGCTGCCCGACTCACTCTCTCTCTAAGAGTTTTATCCTCTAGTAATCTGGCATCTTCAAGCCTTCAAGGGGTAGTTCTAATTACCAAAATGTCCATACCCATTTATTATGTTTCCCAAAACACCCATATAGTAGGTTGAGTTTTGTGGGTTGGGACTAGATTTTTAAATGGGATGACTTCACGTGAGCTTGATATTTAAATTGGGTTTATTCTACTTTACAGAAATTGAGTTAGCGATTTTAAATGAGCTTTATTTTATTGTATTAAGAAACTAATGGATTAATTTAATTTAGGTTGTGTTTAGTATTTTTAAATTATGCATAATTTTACTCAAATAAATATATTAGTCCATAAACTTGATTTCATAGAAAATATTCAAAAGGCTTTAATTATATTACTTAGTATTAATTGTACAATTTTATTTTGGTAGTAAATTGTAAGTGTTTAATTTTATATTTTTAAACACTTTAAGCCTATTATATGAAATAAATCTTTGATAGTTTTAAATTAGATATGATTATTAGTTTACAATGATTTATAATATAAGTATTATTAAAGATATTTTATGAACTGCTATTGTTTAAGAAATTTATGATTTTCTACTACATTATATGTTAGCAGTGTTAAATTATGATTCCAATAATAGTTTGTAGAGATATGAATTTTAAATATGATTAAGTTAATTTTTGAAATGAATTTAAGTTATTTTGCCACATTTGATAAAATTATGATATAATAAGTTAAGAATATACATTTAGGCCCCGTTTGCTTTCGGAAAACATCTCATCTCATCTCATATAATCATTATAACTTTCCCAACTTTCAATACAAAATAAAATAAACAATTCAACTTTTTCAAATCTCCAAACAAAAATAATATTAAAAAATATATTCTAACAATATTTTATTCAACTTTTTAACTTTAATCTCAACTCATCTCATCTCCGAAAACAAACGAGTCCTTAATGATGATATTATTTATTAGATTTTTGATAACTAAATAATTACTAAAGCTATTTCTGTAGTATGAATTTAAGTACATGGAGAGCTTTAGCAAGTCCTTTTAGAAGCTTAGTAACGCTTAGTATTCTGTATAGGTGACGACTGATATTCATTCAACATGGTTGTGGAAAGATAATGAGCAGAAGATGAACACACAATTTATCAGAATTATTTACTGTTTTATTAGAATTATATATATATATGTATGTATGTATGTATGTGAGTGATCGTGTGTACCCATATCGAATCAAAATACAGATCAAACAGACAAAAAAATTAATTTTCCAAATATTGTAGCAGCACTATTAGTGGTTGGATGAATTAACAGTGCTGAAGTCATGAGTAAGTCACTGAACCCACCTAAAATTTGAAAAGAGTAGTGATATTCACATAACACATTTTATAACATATTTCACAACACATATTATAAAATAACGGTATTTTTGTAAAATGATGTTAGTTTTATAATATATTTTACAAAAATACCCCTCATTTAAAACATTGTTGTGCAAAGTGTTGTATATTTATTATTTTTCATTTGGAAATAGGTCATCATGCGACAAGAGTGAGTACTTATATGCATAAGAGATGCATGAATTGCATTCCACTTATAATTTAAACATGAAGAAATAAATACAAGCTGGGAAATATCATGATCAACAGCATGAAGCATGCATGACAATCTTAATGAACATGGATGGTTGTATATGTTGTTACACGCTTTACATTCTGCCGGCAGGCTTTGATCAACTCTTGTCATCTGTGTCTATATACACACACACACACATACATATAGAGAGAGAGTAAACTATGATTATTTAAAGGACTTTCTTCTGAATATATGTGGTTCTAGATTGAGGTCGTATTGCAACGTATTAAATTTTGAAAATTCTGTAATCCACACTTTTATCTTACTATGATGAGGTGACAGTGTTTATCAACCTTTAAATTTTTTCTTTGAAAAAAGGATGATCGATCAATGGTGATAATTAAAAGTGTCACATTTTACATAAGAATAATGCTACATACAGTCGTAAAGTGCACAAGCATCGCTCAGTCGCTTTGAAGAAGAGTAGATTCACTATTAAAAAGTTAATTTTTTTCATGTGAGTTTTGTATTTACCTACCTTTTTCAAAAAAATTCCGCAGCTTTTGCACACTCCACGATTACAAATTTAATTTCTTTTTACATAATATGATGAGAGAGATAAGAGCGCAAGCGCAATTTGTAACATTACTCATATTGAACTAGGGGTGCTACCCCGTATGGTGCAAGGTGGGGGCACCCCTTCCTTGCCCCCTACCCCGTACCATGCGGGGGAGGATCTCCTACCCCCCGCCCCTCACGCGGGGGGTGGGTTGGGGGGGGGGTGGGGTTGAAACCGCACTTCGCCCAGCCCCCAGCTCAACTCCATGATACAAAATTTTTGGGTCTAAAATTTTTTTTAAACCTATATTATAATATAATTTAAATCATAAATTGAAATTTATACATTCAAAAAAATATAAACTCATTAGAGGTTGAATTGCCTTAACCTCCTAAACCAACCATTATATAGGAGGTCAAAACAATACAATAGTCATACTTAAGTAATGTGGGACTTAATGAATTCAACTTCAAGTTTTTAACAAATTGTATATATCTATATACAATATATTTATATAAATTATTTATATAAATATTAAAAATTATAATTTTTTATATTAAAAGATGAGGGGCGTGGAGCAAGGGGTGGGGGGTGGGGCCCTACTAGGGTCAACCTGCCACCCACCCCTGCATGGGGTGTTCCATGCGGGGCGAGGCAGAAGGGGCGGGGTAGTGGGGGCAGGCCCCCGCTGCTCACCCCTATATTGAACTATAGTACCTTTTTTTTTTTAGAGAGATTGACCTATAGTACTTGAACAGACATTGGTATCGCCCTCTTATATATCTCAATTATAAGTTCTTAAATGGAACTACTTTATGTCTTACATAGAACATTTTACTTATTTATTACTTTATTATTTAAAATTGACTCTATTCCAAATGACGCGAGCAGTTATTAGTTATTACTAAACTAATAAACTCAGAGATATTCCAATTTTTATATTTAGTCATTCGAAGGACTCTTTTATTAGTATCAGGATGAGAAAATCTACTCTAAAGCCGGTCTAGGCTCTAACACCCCACACCAACTGATGTGGCTGACCGGGTTTAGTGTAAGCGGTCCACTTGCTTCGAGTTACCCCCTGCCAAATCCCCCACGAAAGAGACGAATCCCCCACAAACAACGACGCATGATGCGAACACCACGAAGCACCAAGACGCAAACACCACGACGCAACTGAGCGATTCCATCTCCCCTCCAAAGCATCTCATACAGCACGCGGCTCCCCTTCATGAGCATCTCAGACGGCACGCAGCTCCCCTTCGTGAACACCGAATCCCCCACAAAAGAGGCGACGCGAACACTTTACTGGGTAAAATCCCTAAAATCTGCCCCCTCCATCTGCGAATCCCTAAAATCTTCTCATTCGTCTTTATCAATCTGCCCCGACGGACAAATGCCACCGTGAACACCCAATAATCGTATAGGCAGAATGGGTAACCAAAAAAAAAATCGGGAGGGAGAGAGGCGTTGCAACACTTTACTGAGTAAACAAATGCCACCGCGAACCCTATGACGACGGCAGACGAACTGTGGGAACGAGCAAGAGAGGTGACGTTGAAGACGGAGGGAGAAAATTCGAACTGATTTGGGGAAAAAGTCAAGAAATTTGTAAGTAAAACGGGCGCATTTTACTGTAGTAAAAAAAATCTACATAAGCTGTGTGTGGTGTTGATTACTGTATAGACTTAAGTATAGAAGAACTCTTAGTTTTAATAGAAGAAAAAAAAAATTGACTCTACTCTATCTATGCCGTGTATTGGTTATTCCTACAAAATATCGGACGAAATAAAAAATAACGAATAGTTCTTTCTAGAGAACTGTTTTATTTGACTGAGGGAGACAGCAAACAAAACAATTTTATTATAACAAATAGATTTTATTTTAAATAATAAATATAAAAATATAAAAAATTCTAACTAATACTAAATAAAATAAGAAATAAACAGAGTGCTGCTATTCGAAACGAAGACTGCGCATTGAGATTATCTATTTGGCATAAAACGAATATACCTCCTTCCTTTCCTTAGAACGCTAAACCTCACTCTGTGCCTCGAATCCTCAAAAACCCTTCTTTCGTTCAAGCTGATACTCACTCAGTCACACCCATTTCGCCATTTCATTTGGATTTCAAGTTTTAGACCAAGCCCCGGCAGTCCTATCAAGGTGATAATTCTCTTTTAACTGCTTCCTGCAATTTTTTCTTATCTTTACGTTTTTGTTGAATTATCATCTACGTTTGCGATGCTGGCCTTTAAGTAGAGCTAAAAGATCTTCGAAGTTTGTAGAAATAATTGGGTTGTTTGCAAATATTTCTTTGCCTTTGTGTGTGTGTGAGCGCGCGGTTCACTTGTTCGTTGTAATGTTCCAGAGAAGCAAAAATGTCACTGATTCATTTGAATGTCCTATTTAGTTCATTTTAAATCTTAAGGCGGTTAAGAATCCTAAGATAGTGAATTTCAGCTCATATATAAGAAGCTTATATACGAACCTGATTGACATCGTGAACTAAATAGGACATTCAAATGAATGTCCTGAAAACTTGTAAACTTGAAATAGACTGACCAAAATGAGCACATGTTCGATGATTAAGTGAAGAAGAAAGCAAGGCTTTCATCTATTTTTGATATTTCATTCTGAAGATTACTCCTTTGACGGGAGTCAATTCGAAACTTGAGGCATGGCATTTTCGTAATTCTTCCTCCGTTCCAACTTTCTCTGGTTTCTCCCCTTTGCTTTGCAAACTCATAATCAAATCCCTAGATCTAGAATTCATTTTTTGCTCTCTGTCTCCTCTCTCCACACTCCGAGGACCGACGTCACCTCCACACTGCGGCAGCTCCTGTTGCTCTGTTGAAGCTGAGTCCGCTCGTGTTAGATCTGGATCTGGTTGGATATTTGCCTCTTTTTCTCTTATAGACATCTCTGCTAGCGTATCTGCAGATTTCAGAAATATATGACAGTCATTATTTGTATGTTACAGATTACTTGTGGAAAAAGTTCATATTCAAGTAAAGCTAAAAATTGGAAATAGCAATCCCATAATATAATTTACTAACCATAGTGTGACCCGACCCTTTGGTACCTTGCCGAGAAGGCCAGTGTTTCCCTTACAGTTATTTCTCCAATATGGAGATCATATTGACTGATATAAGCTGCAGTTCTTAGGTACAAACTCTCTCATGTCATGCATTATAAGTCACCCTCCCAGAAAACTGAAATGACGAGTCGCAGTTTTCTAGTTAGAGATGAGATTGAAGTGCCAAAACAGAGCTAAGAAATGAAAATCCAAGAAAGGATTGAAGCCAAAATGGTATTATTTTCACCTTTAGAGCTGGCTCAAGCTTTCTGGCCAAAGCTAGTAAGACTGTTGTCTTCCCAAAACTTGGAGGACCCAATAGCGAAGTCATTCTGTCAATTTCATGCACACAAAATGAAACATGGGTTTCAGAAATACAGTCTTAAATCTTAATATCCAGTATCCAATTCATGATTTCAGCTGAGCATGTTTTCCCAACTCCTAGGCTTTATGACCCCACTAACATCTTTAAGGATAGACAATTTCCATCCCAATCCAAATTTTCTCCGTACAAAATCATAGATAAAAAAAATCATAGTTTATGTGGTTCCGATGGTGTAAATGTTAGGCGGAAGATTGACTGGTTCCAACTTCCAATGTTACTTGTATTTTGTCACTTTGTAAAGAAGGATTTGAAGGGTACAAATGTTATTATAGTTTGGTGCTTGGGTGAATTTCTGAGCTCACTTTTTGCTTGCTCATTTTTTACAATGAAATATTGGCACTTTTGCATTTATACCCATAATCCATAGATAGATCATACATGGTGATATCACTGTCATAAATATGACAAAAGTGAGTATGTAGATACTTAGTTTCCTTAAAGTACTCCTTCATGGATTCACGTGGCCACCAGCAACTTCGTGTAAAGTCGATTACTTGGCCCTTTGCATAAAGTCACTATGACATTGAAACTCTATTACTTGACCCTTTGCATAAGGTCACCAAGACATTGAATCTCTGCAGCTTCTACTATGCAGGTTTACGTGCATACTGGTTGGAGGACGCTAACTTTAAGATGACACATTTGCTTTCAACTTCGTGCTCCATAAAAGTCTCCTCTGGCTGCAGACCTTCCTCTTTGCCATTGAAACAAGGCTTAAGTGCATTTCCCACCTCTTTAACTTTGCAAGCATCTGAATCTCCATTTACAAGGCTTGTCTCACGAGGAGAAAAGCATCAAAGAAATTATACAGTCCATGCAACCACACTTCCTGTAAGCAAGGAAGGCCCAACTCAACCCAGCTCTGGCTCCCATCAGACCTTGAAAGAGCCATCTAAGCCGCAGAGGGTCATGGTCATTGGTGGAGATGGTTACTGTGGTTGGGCCACTGCCCTCCACCTGTCCAACAAAGGTTATGAGGTTGCCATTGTTGACAGCCTTGTACGTCGGCTTTTTGACCACCAGCTTGGCATTGACTCCCTGACTCCAATCCACTCAATTCACAACCGCCTCCGCTGTTGGAAATCTCTCACTGGAAAAACTATCGAACTCTACATTGGTGACATTTGTGACTTTGAGTTCTTATCAGAAACCTTCAAGTTGTTTGAGCCTGATGCTGTTGTTCACTTTGGGGAACAGAGATCTGCCCCTTATTCCATGATTGACCGGTCACGAGCTGTTTATACACAGCAGAACAATGTGGTTGGGACCCTCAATGTACTCTTTGCTATAAAAGAGTTTAGGGAGCAGTGTCATTTAGTGAAGCTAGGGACCATGGGAGAATATGGGACTCCAAATATCGACATCGAGGAGGGTTACATTACAATTACTCATAATGGAAGAACAGATACTCTGCCTTACCCCAAGCAAGCTAGCTCGTTCTATCATCTGAGCAAGGTTCATGATTCAAATAACATAGCCTTCACTTGCAAGGCTTGGGGATCAGAGCCACAGATCTGAATCAAGGAGTGGTTTATGGGGTGAGGACGGATGAGACTGAGATGCATGAAGAGCTCTGCAACAGGTTTGATTATGATGGTGTGTTTGGAACTGCACTAAACCGATTCTGTGTTCAGGCTGCTGTGGGTCATCCACTTACTGTTTATGGCAAAGGGGGCCAGGTAAGAATCATCTACTCAATAGAACCGTAGTATTGCTGCATCTCCCAAATACAAAAGTGAATACTTGGAAGCAATTATGAGAAAGATGATATATTATGGTAGTTATGCACAAGAAAATCTCCGGACTGATAATCTGTATAACCAGCAATTTAGCGAATGCTTCTTCTTTTTGACATTTAAACTGTCGCATTAAAGCTTCTTTCATCAACTCTTTAGGAATTTCTTATGTAAACAATTTTAGTAATGAATCTTTCTGCAAAGTTGCTTTTATGGAAAGCTTTTGGATGGAAATTGGGTAAATAGGAACCGCAGAAGGTTAATGTTTCCTGTTCATCATGATATGGTGAAACATGCTAAGGTCAAGAAGAATCTAATAAATGTGTATGACTTTCTTTCATGTATTAATTGGTTTTTTTAATGTGTTCAGACCAGGGCATTCCTTGACATAAGAGACACAGTTCAGTGTGTTGAGCTTGCCATTGCAAATCCCGCACAGCCTGGTGAGTTTCGGGTCTTCAATCAATTCACTGAGCGGTTTTCTATCAATGACCTTGCGACCCTTGTTACAAAAGCTGGAGAGAAGCTTGGCCTTAATGTTCAAAGCATTTCTGTGCCAAACCCAAGAGTAGAGGCAGAGGAACATTACTACAACCCCAAGCACACAAAACTTGTTGAATTGGGACTTAAACCTCACATTCTTTCTGACTCACTTCTGGACTCATTGCTCAATTTTGCTATCAAGTATAAGGATCGTGTTGACACACAGCAGATAATGCCCAGTGTTTCATGGAGGAAAATTGGTGTCAAGACAAGGACCATTACAGCGTGATCAAATACTTGTGATTTGTAGTAGAAGACATAATAATGTCTCATCAATAGAAACTTGGAGAAACAACCTTGTATCTACCTCCTTGTTCTCTCTCTCTCTCTTTTGGCAGGTTGTGTGACACCTTTTTGAACTCTCAAATTAAAGGTAGGCTGTGATTGCTTTGCTTAGATGCAATCTTGGAAATGGATAATCTACTGTCACATGCTTTAGGTATCTAGTCGAAGTGCGACTAAACTCAACCCAGTATTTAGATGATAAGGTTCTGAAAAGCTCTATCCAATGCTCCGAAGTAGTCGAGTTCAGCATATCATCATCCACCGTTTCTTCCTGGCGCAGCATCGCAATCCCAGTCGTAATGCATATTTCTTAGCCAATGAATATGTACCCAAAACCATGATAATTTTTTATTTTTTTTATTTTTTTATTTTTATTTTATATTTTTTTAATAATCATGTAGTTTCAAAGCTCACTGCCAACTGGTTGGATGATTGAGAGGACAGCTCAGCCCAATGAAATTGTGGTTGGATGATTGAGAGCTGGAGTTTTTAGTGATTATTTTTATGATTTTTATGCTCATATCATTCATTTACTAGATTTTGGGATTATGTTTTTTTCTTTTTAGCTGAGCTTTCATATTGTTTTAATGAATCACACTTCTTATAATACGATTTTACGACCGAATTCAACAACTTCCAATTCCAGATGAGTGACCAAGTAAGAAACCCTGCACACAACGTAGGGTAATCCTTACTTATACACAGGCATTCTCCCAATGTATTCAACCACCAATCCCTTGTATTGTCCTGAAGTTCTGTATTTTCATTATAGTAATGAAAATGTATTACAATCGAGAATTAACCAATCTGTCAAGTTTTGTGGGTGGCGATGATCGCACGGATGTATCTGTGTCCTGACGAAAATGTTCTCTGATAAAATCAAGCACAACTGCAGCCAACTCATCTTGGTGTGAAGTGTATTCATGATCGGCTCCTTGTATAATGTGTAGTTTATGATTAGGTATGAACTTGGCAAACTCCACGGCATCCTCTACCGGTACAATTTTATCCTTGGATCCATGGATTGTCAATACCCTGAAATAGACACCATCAGTAACTGTTCTAGATGTTGGTGAGAATGCATGTGCGTAGAAGCGTATTTTTAATCAAGTTTAAGTCCATCAGGATGATATTTTATATACTCCACAAGATGGCAAAGCAAAATTCTATATGCTGCATACCTTCACATACATAACTTTCTACAGTATATTCTACCCCATAAAAGTACATGGCCTATGAACAGCCACGTTAAGGGGGTAAAAGAGGCTTGTAGAGATATGGAAGTACCATATTCCACTAAAAAGTCGAGGAAGAAAATCTGTAACTGCGTTTTCCACTCAAATATCGAAAGTTTACTCCATCACTAGAACATCAGAGTAATTAACTCTACTTATAAAAAAAGATCAGGGTCATTAATTCCATCCTTGGAAGCTTTTCTACATTCAGCAAGAATCTGGTAACTAATTGCAGAATAAAACACATATGCACACAGAAACACAACCATGTAACATATGTTAGAAGAAAGAGCATTAGTAAACCCATGCTCATGAGTCAAGGACTGACATGCCTGACCCTTCTAAAAAAAACATCCTACATTTCCAGTTGGTCGTATGCTGGCAGCTCAAGCAAAAGCTGGTTGTTTTCCCCATAAACAGACTGATATAAATTGAAATAAACTAGGCACATTATATACAATATCAAGAGCACTGTGACTGACATTTATTTTACAAACTTGATGGAAATGATTATGCAACATCACAAACATTGCAGATATGATCCATTGAAGCAATTGTATTCACTGACCTGCAGTTTTGTTGAATCATAAGGCAGGCTGCACGAGTATCTGTACTCAGACGGTCCATCAAACTTTCTTCAGTCACACGATACTCAAAAATCCCTGGGAATAGGAAAATGTCAACCAAGAAGCTGCAATAATCTGAATCAATAAAACCTAGGTACCTCTAAATTCATAACTTCTGAAAAATTAGTTATTGTAGTTATGAAGAAGGCATGCTTGTAAGTTTTAGATCAACACTCCATTTTGAAATCCAAGGTAATAACGAAATTCCAAGCAATGTACAACAATGAAGATAAAATAAAACTGGACATCACTAAATGATGGACAGAAAATGATGTCTACGACAAAACCATTAGATTAATTGCATTTGATTGCTTACCTCTTTTATTCCTAACATCAATAAATCCATTTTGCTTGATTCTTTGTAAATAGTCTTTACCCAAGCGGCCTTCAATGCCTCTCTCAAGATCAAAACGGCCAGAAATATTGACAATAATCGAAACATCATTAAACATTGAAGCGTACAAGAGCACCACATTGCCCCCTGCCAGAACATTTGAAGCATAAAGGAATTGATACACCAATCCAAAAATTGATCATTAAAATAGACTCTCTATTATAGCAAAAACCAATGAGGCACCACAGAGAAGCAACGACAGTTATTATATTTTTCTTTGCTAATCAACAAACGTTCTCTAGGCAAACCCTTTCAAATGCATTGCCTAGGGAATGTCAAGTGATTTCCTTCGACTAGGTTTATCATTGCACAAGAAGAAATCAGAGGCATAAATTAAAGTTTTCAGTAGTAACATATGGTAGTAACCAAGAAACCCTTGCATCCCTAAAACTAAAGGAAAATTATAGGCAAACAAAAGAAACAAAAAACCCATTAGCAATGACAAGATGATAACCGTTTCACCAGGGCAAAAAAGAAATAAGCATCTTGGTATCACCTGAACATGCAATAAGATTGGATTGGAGTGAGTGTTAAGAAATTCCCCATCTTCAGATATGGTTTATTAGGTTTCACTCTTTTATACAGCAGTTATTAGATTGATTCTATAGATTTCATATTCATTACTAACAGACCTTTACTGTGACCAATAATTGCAGTTATTACATATTTCTTCCTTTGGAAGTGTTGGATTACTGCTCGTAAATCATCAGCTTCTCTACGGTAGTTACCATACCGGAAGGAACCTTCACTTTCCCTGGGACAGGCAGCTTCATTTAATCAGAATTGATTTTTAAATTTCTTTCCAAAATTCCACATTTATAATTTGAAAAGAAGTATATATATGACTTGTCATAGAAAGCATATCCATTAATTGACCTCACAAGTACTTGGGACATACACAAGAACCAGAAAAAGTAAATTCAAGCTTGAAGAAAAGAGACGTTACAAAATTCGTAATTACACAAATTTTATGTAATTTTTTAACTAACAAATGTACAAAATTAAGTAAATGCAAATATTAAGTAAACAGCTTACCCATTGCCAGCAAAGTCAAAACGGAAGGCACTGGTTCCTTCATTTTCTAGAGCAGCAGCAAGGTTCACCATGGGAATGCGTTCCTATCAACAAACAACTATTCTATCAGATAAACCCACCCAACTATTGACGGGAGAAATCGTACACTTCCATGAGAAAAAGGAAATAAAGAAGTGGAAAAAAGGTCTAACGCCATAGTTCTAAAGAGTTCAATCCCACAATGGAAAACTTGTTTTCCCGAAGACATTCATAAATTAGAATATCACAAATTATATTCTTTGAAGTGTAACAACCTTCAAGGATTGAAATCCATGGCACAATATAACCAGCTCCTTTTGATCCGTGTCATGTAATATTCCCACAAGCTTCTCTCCATGCTGGTTTTTTATTATAATTCTCCGATGATGGGTCTCTGTAGAGATATTACAGAACAAGACGAGGGTGTAATTCAAATTGAATTATTAGAATAATATGCAAAGACTAAAAACAGGGAGAAAAAGACTATTGGTAAAACATATGCTTGTTGTTCCGGTAACGAAAATGCTTTCACGTGCATGGATTGATTACGCAAAACAGCAAACCCATCGACCAGATACCTCTGTTTCCTTGATAAGTTATTTACAGGGGTAAAAGCATGCATACACAATCAAATTCTTAAGCTTCCTTACTCCAAACTCCTGGTTTGGCTAATGAGAGTACCTCAAGTACTCTCAAACATTCTCCCTAACACTAATTTTCATGCGAGCATCTGATAATGAGTAAATTCAACAATTTCTATGGGCCATCCGACTGGAGAATTTCCTCTTATATTGTTCGAGATGTACTTGTGGAAACTTCTTGCCGATGCCGAGGGGCTGTGCATCCCGAGATTAAACAATGAAAAAAATGGAGTATATCCACCGCTAAAATTCTTTAACTTGGGTAACTAACCATAGAAACCACCGATGTACTATAAAAATCCATATCCATCATGCATATCACAAAACTCATAAGCAAGTCCTTCGATCTCCTAAAAAGACCGTGAATTTGGGATATTCCGTCTGATGGGTATAAGTCTTGGCAAATATCAAAGCCTTATCAATCTTGTATACCAGATGATAGCTAAAAGAATTTCGGATTGTGAGAAGAAGAGAAATATGGCTCACCAAAGTGTTGGGCTCCTTCTTCCTGAGTCGGATTCGGCCGAGTTATCGACATGGTTCGCCTTGGGCTTGTTAATGGCGTGACGGAAGGGAGGACGAATGCGACCGGGTAACGGAAAAACGCAGTGGTGTTTTGCGTCTCAGTTTCGATACTGCCTAAATATTGCGCTGCGTTAACTGAAGAGGTCCCCTTGCGCGGATTTTAGCCCACGAATCAAAAGTGAAAGGGCGACAATTTTTTAATTAAATGAATTGGTTAAAATTAGAAGTCCAACACGTATCCATCCAAAAATTAGTATTGCGTTTAAATATTGAACTAAGGTTTTATTTAGATTATCAATTTATTTTAATTTATCTCAATTCATTATTATAATTTTTTTAAATTTCAATACAAAATATAGTAAACAATTTAACTTTTTCAAATCTCAAAATAATAATAATATTAAAAAATAATATTCTAATAATATTTTATCATCTTAACTCAACTCACTTCAACATCCAAACACAACCTGAGTTAAGTTGAGTTGAGATGATAAAATATTATTAGAATATTATTTTTTAATATTATTATTATTATTATTTTAGGATTTGAAAAAGTTAAATTGTTTATTATATTTTGTATTGGAATTTGGAAAAATTATAATGATGAATTGAGATGAAAAATTAGCGAAATCGACCTGTACGAACTCAGACTGGCTGCAGGAGTAAGAAACCGGTCGGCAGGCGGCAGCATTTTATCAAAACTGACGTCGACCGGTTAGGTGCCAGTTCGAACCAGGGATAAACCGCTGAACTAGCCAACATCGATTTTCCTATTTTTTTTTTATACCTATACAAAAACGATGTCATTTCACTTGAATGAATGAAACAACGTTGTTTTAGGGCTTGGAAACAGAAGAAAAAACAATTAATGGAATTAATAAGCATCCTCCATTTTCTTCTTCTTCCTCACTCTTCTGTTTTCTCCTTTGCAACTCTTCTTCCCAAACTCATGGCAGATGACGCGGCTTCCCTCCTCGATCACATAGACGTCAACAGTAGATCGAAGAACCGCACCGATGCATGTCAAGACCGAGACTATCATTTTACTCTCCCCCAATCGACCAGTTTCGATTAGTTTTGAGTATCACCCAATGATGTTGATGCGGCGTCAATTTGGCATTGAAACCTTGCCGATCCCATTTGTTTTCACTCATAATTTAAATGATGTGAATGGTATATATGAAATTTTACTACTCACTACAAAACGATTATCTTTAACCCTAATAGTAATAGTCTTGATCTGAATATATGTTCTCTTAGATCTAAAATTCAAATACGATTTCTTAAAAAGCTATGTTCCATTGGTAAAAAACAATAATTTACATTATTTAACCATATAAAAGGCACGTTGTACAGTTGTACTTGCATGATTTTCGAAATTTCTCATCATAAAAAATAAAAATAAAAATTCTTATGTTGACCATAACCTCTTCAAACTTGTATTCATGTAGCGAAAGCTAGAAGTAAAAACGACAAACATGGCGAGCAAAACAGAAAAAGAGCTCTAATATTAGGCCTCGCTTCGTTACGTGGTTCAAATAAAATGATATGTTTTATTGAAAATTAAATAAAATATTTTTAAAATATAACTTTTTAGTTTTATTTTTCTTTTGAAATTTAAAAAAATTAAATTATTTTTAAAAAATTAAATTGTGTATTATATTTTGTATAGGAATTCGAAAAAGTTGTAATATTAAAATGAAATGAGATGATATAATTTTGTGTATCCAAACTGGACCTTAGTCTCAAGAAAAGGGATTATCATTATTAATTGTATAATATGCAATGAGAACAAAAACAAGAAGAAATATTATTTTGGAAAAACAAAAACAGCAGATTACTTCCAGTCGTCTTCTTAATCATAACTCCTAGACTCACTCCCAATTGATTCCTTCAATAGTATTCAGTCAATTTGAGTCACAGTGATACAAGAATAAAACCTCACGGTGCACCAAACAGACTACAGTACTCCCCGGAAGGCTGGTAAGTTAATTACTATATGCACATTGAATCTGACAATTAGGCACTTGGCAAAGGATCAGAGACTCAACTTCCGTCATGCTATGATCCCACGGGAGCAATGCCCTTAGACTTGGCTGCGGCAGTTGCGGCAGCAGCGGCTGCAGCTGCCGCTGCAGCAGCAGATGCAGCTGGATTGGGTGGTGAGGGCGGCACTGGGTTGGACTGTGAGGTACTACTCTGTGTCGTAACCATTTGTTGTTGTTGCTGCTGCTGCTGCAGCTGAGAGTTGACTTGGGCAAGCAAAGCCTTAATCTGACTTCCCGAAAGTGTCTCATGCTCAAGCAAGGCACTAGCAAGTGCATGAAGCTCCTTGCTATGGGTGGTAAGAATGGTTTTCGCATTGTTGTAAGCCCTTTCCAAAAAGTTCTTCACTTCTTTCTCGATAAGGAGCCTAGTCTCCGTGCTCATGCTCTTCCCATTGTCATCATAATTGTGAGAAACAAGCCCAACTTCTTTGCTCATACCATACTTTGTAACCATTGCTCTTGCGAGTGAAGTTGCTTGCTGGAGGTCCGAAGATGCACCAGAAGTAACTTCACTTTCTCCAAATATGAGCTCTTCTGCAACCCGTCCTCCCATGCAAACATCAAGTCGGGCAAGCATCTGCTTAAGAGAGATGCTTGTCTCATCCTTATCGGGCAATTGGGCAACCATGCCAAGCGACATCCCACGGGGAACTATTGTTGCCTTGTGAACTGGAAGAGCCCCATCGGTATGGATAGCTACGAGGGCATGGCCTCCCTCATGGAAAGCTGTCAGCCTTCGTGATTCATCAGATATCACAGCAGATTTGCGTTCACTTCCCATCATAATCTTGTCCTTTGCATACTCTAGATCAGCCATGCTCACTGCTTTAGCACCATCCATAGCAGCCTTTAGAGCAGCAATGTTGACCAAGTTTGCCAGATCAGCACCTGAGAACCCGGGAGTTCCCCTAGCAATAATCATCAAATCAACATCGTCTGCCTTGAGAACCTGCAAAAGAAGCAAAATTGAAAACTTATTATAAATTTGAATTACTACTAGTTTGGAATATTTGTCATAAAGAAGAACCAGATGCCTCTGTGGCATCCAACAAAAATTGAGGATGCCATTTTATATCATATATCTAACTCCTGAGAATATAGATAATGCTACTATCAAAAGTATTGAAGGGGGGCTCCTCCGTAGAGATTCATAAATCTACCCTCTTGTTGTGGTGAATGGATCATAAGATTAACTTGCTGGAAAGCCTTTACCTGCTGCTGCCACTTCATTTTTGCCTAGGTAACATAATGATATAAGTGGGTTAGACATGCCAATGTGACTGCCACTGGTTTGATAGGCATTTTCAAACGCTATACACGTAATTCTTCTGGTGCAGCAAAAACCTTTTAACCAATTAAGTTATAATAAAACAAGACAAAACAGTTGGACTAGTTGGCAACTTACAAGAGGGAAATGGCTTCCCATTACATTTTGTGGCATATTCTTGTATGCATCTTGTATACCTGGATTGTGCCTTTTGCGCTTTTTATTGAAATTTAGTACTTGAAAAAAACATTTTTGAGTGCCATCAAAACCTAGTCCAGAGGTCTCATCACAAAGATTAGGATATCATAGGGTCAAAAAAACTTCTTTTTTCAGTATAATAGAGGCTAAAAAACTTACCATGACACCAAATATTATATGGTCGTCCCAAGCAAGTAAATGTGAGTAACAGAATACAATTTCATGTGGGCGTGTGCTTATCAATTTCTTGTCCAGCCCAAATTTCTAAGAGGACTAAAAAGAATTAGACCATGTTCAAAAGTGTGCAAAAGAACAGAGAAGGATAAGATTGAACTTAGAAGGGAATAAGAAAAATGGGACGGATACTGAATTTCTCAACAAACATGTCTCCTCACCCTCCAGATCTACCAATACGAGAACCGGAGGGATAAAGCTGTTGTTCCTCATTTCTTTCACCTCCCACCCAACTCCTTCCACTAATAGAGGAAGTTGATTTGGGTTTGCATAGACATGGTGACAACAAAAGACCACGACAAAACAGGACTGCTTATCAATGCCAACCAAGCTTAGTCTTCAAGAATAGATATCTTAAATTCCTTCAAGTGTGAAAAAAGAATACCTTTGACATGTGGGATTCCATAATCTGCCTTCGTCCTTCAACATCTGGATTAGGAACAACAATGTGACGATCAAAACGTCCAGGTCTCACCAATGCCTTATCTAATGACTCCGGGAAATTAGTGGCAGCAATCACTATAATTCCCTCATTTTGTTTGAAGCCATCCAGTTCAACAAGCAACTGATTCAAAGTCATTTTCATGTACTGCTGGTCCTTTGGGTTACGACTTCCTCCTATGGCATCTATCTCATCGATGAATATTATGCAAGGTGACCGCTTCTTTGCAGCAGAAAAAAGATCCCTTACTCTTCGAGCTCCAACACCAACAAACATTTCTTCAAACTCACTGCCACTACAGGAGAAGAAAGGTACCCCAGCTTCTCCAGCTATAGCTCTAGCTAACATCGTTTTGCCAGTGCCAGGTGGGCCAACAAGCAAAACACCTTTTGGGAGCTTGCCACCTAAACGAGTAAAGCGCTGGCACAAGAAAATAATTTAAAATACAAAAAAATACATTTTTTTTATAAGTTACAATACAAAAAAAATACATTGCAGATATAAACAAGGGCCACAAGATACCCAAGTTGAAGAAAATGTAAATTGGTAGTCATTGTGGAATAAGAACAGCAAAATTAGGCTAGAAAATATTAGGTTCCAAAGGTCATTCAGGACATGTGATACTGAATAAGCAACAGAATCGCACTTACTGAATTATAAAAGCATAGGAAGAAGGGACTACTTTTGAAATCCTAAAAAATACTTGACTATGAGTGCAATGTAATGAGATTTATATCGCATGGACTCAGTTACCAACACTTTTCAAGGAGCGAAAAACTATTAATCGACTAGCGTTGGTGCAATCCAGGTACACAGATAAAATGGAAAAAAAAAAAATCATTTTTTGGTAAACGATTAAATTGGAAAAAGGAGCATATAGTGAACAACTTGCATGGCCAACATGTATTTCATACCATCCTAGCATGAAGTTCATCTCCAACACAAATGCGCACATGTACTGAAGTAACATCACCCAAAAAAATGCAGATATAAAGAGAAAAGAGAGGCAATTAATACAAATGGTAAAATAATGCATTTAACCTTGGGGTCTCGGAGATAGTGAACAATTTCTTCAAGCTCAGCCTTTGCCTCATCAACCCCTTTTACATCGTTGAATTTTGTATTAGATTCCAAGCTAGGTTGCACTTCTTCATGTAGGCCAAGCCCTGAAAAGTGGAAACAAGAAAAAAAAAATATTTTCAACAAATTTTTAACATGGAGAAGCACCTGTAGTATCAAGACATAGTAATACCTTTACTGATTCCCCTATCCTCAATGAGTGCTCCTGCACCAGATATCAAGAGAAAGGCAAGTGCGATAGTGCGAATTGTACGCCACAACTGCTCTTTGAATTGCCCTCCTTCAGTAGCTACCATATGAATAGGAGCACTTGCAGTTCCAAGAATACCATCTTTGGTAGCTTTTCCCACATTCCTAAAAGCTGAAAGACCGCCAATACTTTCTTCCTCCTTACCTTTGTTTGCAATGCCTGCAAATTTAAAGATGTGTTTTGCTCATCAGTTCAAAAGCACAAGACAGACAAACAAGGGTGAGAATGGTGAGCTACATATTACTGAAAAAGTGCTAGGGGCACAACCCAAGTACACTAGGGATATACAAAGAACACCTAATCTAAGGAATGGTAACCTATCAGAACTCATTAGAATCTGTTGAGATATAGAAGGATAAGGAGTCTAAAACTAAGTTTTAGATTAGAGCACCACTCATGTTCAAGCAATGCATGCATAGGCCCAAGGAGTACCATAAACCCCATGGGCTTTCAAGAAGAAACATGAGCTTCTAAGAAGATATCTTCATTTCTGCACTGCTTTCTGCCACTGCAGAATGGGGGAAGAATAAACCATACACAATTTGATCTTATATTCGTTTATCTACAAGACAAATGTAAATCATTACAACAGCATCCTTATTTTCCTAAAACTAACATAACTCAGAATCTCCTCAAACCATGAATGAATATGTTTTCTACAGTAGAAAGGACAGGCAGCCACACATAATGATATTTAAATTTACCATCCGGATAAATAAGGCCATCGGGTTAACAAAACAACATTAAAAGGAAATACAGCACAGAAAAAGGAGGGTAGAAGTCATTACAAGGAAAGGAGCAACTCTATTCCTATACCTACCTCTCTGCAATGTCTTGAGTAACTCACTTTCATTCAACCGATCAACCTTGACCAATGCTTTAACATATTCGGAAAGTGCCGAAGGGTTAGAATGTAAAGATGGTTGACTTTCAAATAGTCTTATTACTGCTTCAGGATCATTTCTATGGTAAAGTTCTTTAAGATGCGCAACCTCGCTAGCTTCATCTACATCACGTACCCTGCGAGCCAGACTACCAACATAGCTAGACTGATACCTCTCTTGAGCACTTAAAAACCTATTCCCTGCACATAAAAGAAACGATCAGAAGATTTCATCAACTACTAAAAACCTAACTGTAGAAAATAGGCTTGACTCCTTCGAAGAAAAATGCTCCATTTTTTTCTTGGCAATAGATGAAATACTAGTTCCAATATTTTGGGTATTCTATTCCGTTTTAAGATGCCAAAAATATTATCCTTTTTACAAAATCAATGGACCCAATTAACCCTTACTTTATTTGAAAAGTAAAATCCCTTTTCCACTTGTGTTCTTTGAGTATTATTTAATAACAGTTATTGTGGGACTTGGCAACTTTTCCTTTCAAATGGCATCCTCTTAAGATGTTGAATTTATCTTAACAAGGCCAACAATATGGAAAAGAAGGGTCTTATTTTAGGTTAAAACGTTTATGTACTCTTCTTGTTGAAACCTCAAAAAGACATATTGACTACAGCAAAGCTACTTCGCAATCAATAACAGAATTTCTTAACACATGCAAACTCGTATTTGCATGTATATTTGGGAAAAAAAAACATTACGATATAAAAGGTGCACAAACCTCCACCACGTCCAAACTTATTGACAGGGAAATAAGTTCTCACAAACAAATTCTTAACTTGTCCCAACTCAGATTGGTGCCTTGAAACCTGTTGCAAACAAAGAATATCAAGTTTAATAGATTTCGACACTTTACATGAAGACCAACAGAAAGAATTCACTAGAATTCAGCAAATAGTGCAGAATTATATCATGCTTTAATAAGGAATCGATAATTTTATCGGAAAGAATAAAAGACATAGCCCAAGTACACAGGTACATGAGTAGATGTATGAAACCATATGTTGGTATTCGTTAACAAGGAGACACTATATAGCTGTGTCCTAGTGATTAGATTCTGGAACTGACATCCAGAAAACCCATATCTATGTCATTAAACGACAGAGAGATAGACAGCATATAAAATTGAGCGAGCATCTAGGTAATATAAACAGCCTGACAAAGAAAAACTGCTAGTACACGAGCAAACTAATCTCAACTCCAGCAACCAATAGCAATACAAGTCCTCTTTTAGACACATGTTTATATATGCAAACGGGTGGGGAGAGAGAGAGATGAAAAATTTTCCCCTGGGATTCTACTTTAACACTATAGCAAGTCTTTTCACCATTAAAGAGGTAAAAACAAAATTTTGTGGTAACACTTCTTTTTAGGACCTGGGATCTCACCAAAGGCAGGGCATTTAGGACCCACCCCTATCGAATAAGCCCCGGATACACAACCAGCTAGAAATGTCTTATATATAATCTAGGCCCTCCTTTTTTTGAAAGGTAATATACTCTAGGCCAACTCTTTTTTTTTTGAAAGGTAACATAATCTAGGCCAACTGTTAGTGAAGAATCAAATCCAGGATGTCTGCAGCTCAACCCAAGTCCGCTGCCCTAGGCCAACTCTTCTTTGCATGGACAGCTTCACTGGGAAAGATCTTGATGACGGAGAGTTTGCGAAGACATGGGGTGATCATAATAGACTGGTGCTATATGTGCAAGAAGAGCAGTGAAACTGTGGATCATCTTCTACTGCATTGTGATGTTGCTAGAGCGTTATGGGTTGAGGTTTTCAGCAGATTAGAGTTAGCGTGGGTTATGCCCGCAACAGTGGAGGCGCTCTAGACTTGTTGGACAAATCTAGGAGGTATTCCACAAATCAAAGTTGTGAGGAAGATGGTTCCTATTAGTATTCTATGGTGCTTATGGCAGGAGCGAAATGACAGGACGTTCGAAGACAATGAGCATTCATTTGAGGATCTTAGATCTTTTTTTTGTTAGAACGTTATTCCTATGGGCCATAGCAATAGATTTTAATGGTTTAGACCTTCATGATTTTCTTGTTTCTTTTTCTCCATCCTAGATAGGTGTTTCCTCTTGTATACCATCTTGTGTACTTGGGCTATGCCTATTCTATTAATACAATCGTTTACTTACTAAAAAAAAGTAATACTACAAGAGAATTGAGAAATTCAATGACAACAAGCAAAAAACTCGCAATGTAACTTAAAGGCTTATAAGACTGCTGCAAAAAGCTAAAATCTTCATACATGTAACGAACCTTCAGCTGTAAAGCCAAGTAAATCATATACTGAACACGATTAGTGATGAAAAACATTCCAATTTAACTAAAAGATGTCACCCCCCCCCCCCCACCCACCCACCCACCCACCCACCCAAAAAAAAAATAATAATAACAGATTCATCTTGGCATTCAAGCAGCCAGAGATTTCAGCTAACCCACTGTTCAGTTCCTATGAAATCCAGCAAAATTTTTTAAAAACAGGGATTTAAAAAATGAATGTTTCAATTTCCTACGTATTCCGAGCACTTAACGAGAACATAGAGCTCCCGAATCAAATACACAAGGACTCGATTAGATTCCTAGTTAAACAAAACACACCAGGACTCGATTTAAAAAAGACCCACATACTGCAACAGACATATGTTCAGATGGTGCAATCATAAAAAGCGATCTAAAACAATAAATATTAATTAGAAGACTCGTTTTAACAAACGGAAAAACTATATCGGAATTAGGGTTTTGCAAATCCCCCAAAAGGGGTTTGATTATGGATAACCCAGTCAAACGAATAGTTTCGGAACTATACGGAAAACGAAAAAAAAAAAAAACATTAGGATTTCCGAGCCGCGCAAGGATTCAAGAAACCTGAGTGATGAGGCGCCTCCATGCCATCTCTTCTTCAGAGACCAACAAGGTCCTACCTTTTACCTCTCGGGAACCTCCTCTCTCTCTCTCTCTCTCCACCTCCCTCTAAAGGTTTTATGCGTGGTATAACTCTGTACTTCGGCTAGGAAGAAATCGAGGAGGAAATGAGCGACGGAGAGGGTGCGTACGTTGAAGTTGGGAGGAATAATCGAACTATGTGGGAAGACCGTGTGATGCTGAGCGCTCTCTCTCTCTCTCTCTCTCTCCACCGTCACTAACCCAGTTGAAAAGTTTGTAATTTTTTTTTTTAATGAGTAATTTTAGGTGGAATCATGAAATACGTGAATATTTTAAAAAATATTTGTACCAATTATTAAAAGTTTAATTTTTTTTTACGTAGATTATATATTTTTTTTATTTTTTTTACGTTGTAATTATATAATTTACGACAAATATCTTTTCTCTTTTTTTTATGATTCTCTCTCATTCCATGATCTAGTATTAGATGATAATTTATAAATAAAATATGATATTATATCATAAAATAATGAGAGAATTGTAAAAATTAAAATAATAAGTAGCATTACTTTTGACAAAATGCTAATATTACCCCTTTGTTAAAGGATATTTTGACCGACTTCTAAGAAAATTATCACAAGACACAAATCCATTATATTCTTTAAAATTATTAAAATAACAATATTTTTTTTTTTTTATGTAAATTGATGTAACAGATTTAGACATCAAGATATATTTGGCATATTCAGATAGAAAATATTTTTTAAAACTTATTTTATTCTAAAGTAAATGTAAATATTTTACATTAATCACATCAATTTATAAATTTACTTTTATAATATTTATTTATAGAATTAGCACTTCTCTATATAGATTTATTCTATTTAAGATTAAACCATTTAATTTGATTAAACAATTAAAAAAATCTGTTTCCTAAAATTAATATGGGAAATGAGATTGGATGGAACAACATTAGACCATCTTGATTCTTTTACTACTACTTTGTCTTTTTTTTTTTTTTTTTTGTTCATTATCCACCTACTTTGGGTATTGTTTTGTTGCATGCAACATGCAGCAGCCCAACACGTCCCTGTACTATTCTCCACCCCTTTCTTTGCTGCATCCAAAATGTCATGGAATAGGATTAGAATGAGAGTATGTAATTTCTTGGTTCGATCAAGAAATGACTCTCTACATCAATGCATTATGCATGATGGGATGATCATGATGCTGAGTTGAAAGGAGTAAAAAATGATTATTTTTTGAGTTTTACTATACAGAAGTCAGTGTAGTAACACATCACTTATAATGATACCGATTGTAACTTCAAAAAAAAAAAAAAATCAAAACACCAATTATTTTTTAGCATACTGGATGTGAAAAGCTTCCATTTTCACATAGCACCAAGTTTTTTTCTGTTTTGCTCATTGAATGATTGAATAGTCTTTGGCCCATGACTCAATTATTGTAACATTTTCTTGCGTACATTAGAATCTTCCAATAAGTCTTGACTAATCAGTCTTTAGCCCAATGTTCAAAGTTAGGACACATTGATTTTTCTTCTTTCCTATTCTGATATATAGCTATGAAAAGACTTGGGACTAATTTTCCAGGACAGGAAGATATATAGTCATCATCATCAAGCTCTGGATCTGATCATGGATAGAGGAGTTCTTTGGGGAGTTGGTTTATGCATTTTGCTAGTTGGCTATAGAGTTGAAGTGAAAGCTTCTCATCACCCAGCTTATAGGAATCTTCAGCCACTTTCAACAGATGATCAAGAGCAGCCTTACAGGACGACTTACCACTTCCAGCCTCTTGAAAACTGGATGAATGGTTTGTCTGTCCGCAAAACCTTCTCTTTTGTTTCTGTCTTTATCTCTTTGTTGATCCCTATATGCATGCATTTTATTCTTCTTTCTGTTGTATTGTTTTTGTTGTTGACATGGTTCTTTGTTCCTGTAACTTGGACAATGGCTGCGGTTGGTACACAGATCCTAATGGTATGTTTCCCAATTTTCCTTTTGTTATGATACATTGTTTATCCCTTTTTTTTTTCCTCAAGCTAGATTCATGTTTAAGATATTCATGAACTTTCTTTTCTCGTTGAAAAAAAAAATGGACAAACGACTCAGCTTAAACAGGGATATGATTGAGCATAATAAAATAGCTACTCAGGTCATTTTAGGTTATTCAGGTCATGGGTTAGATGAGTCCATAACCCAATTGACTTGCTATATATATTTTTACGATAAATTAAATTTCACAAATTATTCACAAATATTTTACTATTATTCATAAATTATTTCATTACTATTCACAGATGAACTGAGATACTCTTAACATCCAAATTTACCCTTAACTATGAAGATTGGTGCCATGACAATTATTTTTCATTCATTTCATCAACCATAATTGAATTAAAGTGCAAAGTGTCAAATTTTGATAGTTTGAGATTATAATGTATCAATTTTGATAGTAGAGAATGCACGGTGTAAAACTTTGGACAATTTAGGTCAATGTTTGGAAATGATCTTAACTCATCTCAAAACTTATCATAATTTCTTGAGTTCCGTTTTTGAGTGGTCCATTTGTTGCTTAGGCATAAACAACCAACAATAAATGTGCACCATATCAACAATTCCAAAGAAACTATAATAAGCTCATTACACTGAATTTCCTCTTAAATCTTTTCTTCATCCCTTCATAAATTGTTTTCGAGCCCAAATAAAAGCTTTCGAACAACATCTTCTCCTCACAGTCGCAGTGAACCCAACGCCAATTTGGACAAAGTGAACCCATCTCCCCGTCGTTCCCGTTGCCCATCTCCTCGTGGTCTTTTTTTTTTCTCTATCGCCCATCTCCCATCTGGAGTCACCATGGGCGTCTCGCCTGGTGGTTATTTGCAAGCCACACTAGTTCGATCTCGACACACAAACAGAGAAAAAAAAACTTGATTGTTCATTCAATTTTAATACTTTAGGTAATCTCACTTGTAGCATCCAGGAAAATCTCGTCTGTATGCATGAGATTTTTCATACTATAAAAATCAAACCCACATTTTAAGAAACCCCATGGTAAAAAATATGGCCAACTCCTCTAACTCAGAGAATTTAACTGGAAAAAGAAGAAAGAAAAACTGGACAAATGAAAGAAGGCAAAGATGCACCCAAGAAGAACTTCGGTCAAAATGGCTGCAGCAATTCGAGATCTGGGAAATGATTGGGGGTGGGTTTCATGCGAGAGGAGGGGAGGGGGGAAAGGGGGAGAGGATTTCGGCGGGTTCCGTGGGTTTTGACGTAGGGTCTGCAACGGCGGTGGTAGTGACGACGGCGGTGGCGGCTTTCATGCGAGAGGATGAGATGGGGAGGGGGAAGAGGGGAGGGGATGGTTATGTGGGTGCAAGTTTTCACGTTGGGTGCAAGCACATCAAAATTAAAATGGAGAGTCTACTTGAGGATTATTAGACCGACCTGTCTAAAGTTATTCTCTAATTTCTTTCTCAAATATCACTAAAACATAAAACATTTTTCAATTTCAAATCTTTAATTTTATCATTACCCCATTATCTCATTACAACTTTCTCAAACTTTCAAACAAAACATAAAACACAATACAATTTTTTCAAATTTTATAAACAAAAATAATATTAAAAAACTATATTCAAATAATTTTTCAATTTTGTAATATTTTTATTTAATTTTTTATTGCGGCAGCCCACTAGACCTTTTAACACTGTCTTACTAAAATCAATCATCTTACTACAGGACCACAAGGGAGTTTACCACCTGTTTTATCAATACAATCCACACGCTACTAAGGCGTTCTATATCTCATGGGGTCATTCAGTATCATATAATCTCGTTGATTGGATTCAGCTTGAGCTTGCACTTAACCCCTCGGAGCCTTATGACAACAATGACTGTTGGTCGGGCTCAACTACACTCCTTCCTGGAGAAATACCAGTCATTTTGTACACTGGGATCAACCTAGAAAACCGCCAAGTCCAAAACTTGGCAGTCCCCAAGAATCTCTCTGACCCACTGCCGAGAGAATGGGTGAAATCGCCCTATAATCCTCTAATGACTCCTGCTGATGGCATTCAACCTGGTAATTTCAGAGACCCAACAACTGCTTGGAAAGGTCCAGAAGGATTATGGAGGGTCATCATTGGGGGATTCATAAATGGCAGTGGAATGGCAATTCTATATCGAAGCAAAGGCTTTGTTAGCTGGACTAAGAGTGAGAGTCCGCTCCACTCATATTCAAAAACTGGTATATGGGAGTGTCCTGATTGTTATCCTGTTAGTGTCAATAGTAGAACAGGACTTGATACCTCTGTTCGAAATGAATTTAGCTAGCATGTGCTCAAGGCAAGCTTCAGTGGTCATGACTGCTACATTTTGGAAAATTACACAAAACAAACAACTTGAAACACGCCCAATAATAATGGGAAATTTTATGCTTCCAAAACATTCCATGACAGTGCCAAGAAAAGGAGGATATTGTAGGCCTGGGTGAGCAAGTCTGATACTGAATTAAATGCCATTGGAAGAGGATGGGTCGGGATTCAGGTAATCTAAGTTTGAGTTTTTTGAATTCAACTCCAGCAAATGATAGAATTATAATATTATTTGGATTTGAGATAACTTTATATGAGTTGAATAAAATATTATTAGAATATTATTTTTAATATTATTATTATTTTAAAATTTAAAAAAATTGAATTGTTTATTATATTTTGTGTGAGAATTTGAGAAAGTTGTAATAATGAAATGAAATGAGTTGATGTGAGTTTCGAATCCAAACGAGTACTCTTGATTGAGTATAGAAAAGTAGTGAGTCAATCCAGCTTTGTTTAGGAGATAGAAGTTCTAAGGTTCCAATTGTACAATTAACTAATCCTAGGCTCATAAGTGTGTTAAGTTTTCTTTGGATTGTCAGGTGACTTTAAATAGACATACTTCATGGAAATCAAAAAACTTGGTTGGTTTGTCTCAGTAGTCTTTCCTCTTGGCAGATCAGGCCATCTTCTAGCCTAACAAACTGTCAAGCTAATCTAGCAATGAAAAATGACTTCATGCCTGCCATGAGACGGCAACGTTCAAAAGTATTTCGATCGGTTGGTACTTTATAACAGAAGTGATTAATCAAAATAACGGCCATCTAGCAAACTCGATCTTTGTCATAAAGCTTTCTACCAGGCAGGCAAAAGTGTTCAATTACATGACTACAACCATCCTTCTTGTTTTTTAGGCATTTCCTAGAAGCGTTTTGCTTAGTAGAACTGGACAAATAGTTAGTGTAGTGGCCAATCAAAGAACTAGAGAAACTACGAACTAATAAAGTGGCTTTCAATGATACGGAGCTCAAGGGTGGTTCAGCTTTCGAAGTTTCAGGGATTACAGCTTCACAGGCTACTGATTTTTCCCCATCATTTATTGTATTTATGATGTCGGTTAGTGCACAAGCTGATGTCGTACTTTAAGGAGTTTTTCGTTTGAAAAATTCTATTGATTATGCTCACACCATACATAACAGACTCCATTCTTTTTTCCATAGAAGGCCGATGTGGAAGTTTCTTTCGATCTGCCCAATCTGAATGAAACTGAGTTTATAGACCCGAATTGGGTTGATCCTCAAGTGCTCTGTCCAAAGGGGGCATTCTCTTACAGGCAAAGTTGGGCCATTTGGTTTGTTGGCTTTGGCTTCTAGGGACTTGACAGAACAAACTGCAGTCTTCTTTCGCATCTTTAGAAGGCAGGACAAATATCTTGTGCTCGTGTGTAGTGATGGGATTCTGATTAACTATCATTTGAAATTTTAACTCTTAGCTGCATGGATATGAAAGTAACAACTTCAACAGGTCTTCTTTGAGGGAAGAGACTGACGACAAAACCACCTATGGAGTATTTATCAATTTGGATCATCGGGAAAGGAAAATATCATTAAGAAGCTTGGTATGTTGTTAATTAGCAGTTTATTCTTCACTTGCTTATATTCAATATCACGCTATAAGAAGAAAATAATCCAGATTTGTTTTCACTTTGTCTTTCAAGGAAAGCTGGCACTAAGTTCTATGAATGATGGCATGGATATTTTATGTTATTGAGAGTCTTATATAGAGTAACATATAAACTCTCTGGTTTGGTGAATTTCTTAGCAGATAATGTATAAATTGTTATATTTTCTCTTCATATTATATGAACTTTCTTCTTTGAAGACAAGCAGAACTAAGACTTCTGTGTGCTTGTGTTGGGGAGGGTGTTTGGGGGATTACATTTGGGTAGTGAGGTATTCTGTGAATAGTAATGAAAAAGTAATGATAGAATATTGAATAGTAGTAAAAAGTAGGTAAAAATAATAAAAAAAATAATGAATAGTAGTGAGGTATTCTCGGGTATTCTCAGGATACCTTGTGTCTGGTATTCTTAGTTAACATTATCTTATACGTTGTGTCTGGTTTTTATCCTTTTTTATTCAGATAGACCATTCAGTTGTTGAAAACTTTGACACGGATGGGAGAGCTTGCATCACTGCCAGAGTTTATCCAAAATTGGCTATTGATAAAGAAGGCCACCTATATGTATTCAACAATGGAACTCAGAGTGTTAGAATTTCAAGTCTTAATGCATGGAGCATGAAAAGAGCTAAAATTGTTCCCATCTGAAAAGAATGGAAAGTAATATGATCCTAATCTCCATGCTGGTATAATCCCAGCAGCCCCATTATGCAGTCCTTATTTTCTACTTTCTTATCTCATTTGGTTTAGATATTATGAAGCCAATAATCTCTTTTATCATGGATAATGTTAACCTCCCATTTATTTTTTAGTTCATTTGAGCAGTGAATGGGTGGTAGTAGACGCTCATGTGGGAGCATTATGGAATAAAAAAACAGATTTTTCTTTCTTCCTGAAATCTGATTCTAATTTCTAATACATCATAATGGTATCCAAAAATCATAAGCTCGTTAGAAGAAAATGTTTTGAAGATTGAGAGCCGGAACATGATAAACAGATAAACAGTTCAACCTCTCCTATGTTTTTTTTTTCTTTTTTTTTTTTTTTGGTGTCTGGTTTAGCTTATCTGATGTTGAGCAGAGTTGAGATCTCTATGAATAGTAATGAGTTGAAATTGTGAAGTGGGTTTTGTGAAGCCCACCTAAGATGAATTTAGATGTATTTGGATGTTAAGATAAGTTTAGATGTATTTATGGAAAGTTGAAAAAGATTGTAAATTCCACATGTAAAAAGGTGTTGAGTTGGAAAAGGTTGTGGGTCCACGTGTAAAGAAGTTTTGAATTGAGATGAGTTTAGTGATTTGAGAATTGGATATTTGAATGTCAAAAAAGCTCTAAATCTGAACTGAACTTAGCTAAGCTGAGTGCAGTCTAACAATCAAACTAGTAAAGTTTGTCAAGCTACCCAAATGGTTCAGCTTCTAATTTTGTCTTCGGCCTCTCCTAAACCCAATGGTAAATTTTCCCTCAAATTTGAAACTTCCAAGGTATTATATGATACTCAAATATGGATCCAGAAGAAAAAGACCGATGTCATGTAAGGGAGTTGGCAATGTATTTTATCAGTATAATCCATATGTATGCTGCTGTGATGGCTATCCTCTCTATTGTCATTCAACTTTATAAAAACTTGAAGCTACCCTTAACCCTATCATAGTGTTTTGACATCAATTGGAAAAACCTTCCATTTTTTATAACATTGATACAATTAATAGTTTCATTGGGGCCTTAAGATTTGGAAGTTTCGCATATTTCTTTTTTAAAAATTGGGCAAATTTGGGACCAATATATAAAAATAATAAAAATAATAATAAAAAAAACCCTCACTTTTTAATAGTGAATCTCGTTTTTTTCAAAAGGAATATACAAAACTTTCACGCTCTACTCACAAGTCCTCTCAACTTATCTCATCTCATCTAATCATTACAATTTTCTTAAATTTTCACACAAATTAAAATAAACAATTTAACTTTTTCTAATCTCAAAATAACAATAATATTAAAAATATATTTTAACAATATTTTATTCAACTTCTAACTCTAATCTCAACTAATTTCACCTCTTCTCACGAAAACAAACAAGCCCTCCATCTATCATTACTCATCTTTTATTAAGAAAATTTCCAATGACAGCGGGCAACGTGATTCTCGGTCTTAACCGTTGCTGTGATAGCGGCTGCAAACATGTTTTATAACATCCCTGTAATTCTGCTCTTGTGTATATATTATGTGCGTGATCCTGTGCGTGATCCTAGGCTAGACGTTTGCCATATTTCTGCTGCTAGCAGTGTTGCACATCCTCTATATATTTGTAATATCTTGTCATACAATGCAGGTTAGATTTGATCTATAAGTTTGTTTATGTTTTATGGTATCAGAGCGTCACCGTGACCTCTGTCAAACTTCTCTCTAATGGCCTCTTCATCCTCCATGTTTGTCAACCCAATGAACATCCAAAGCCTAGTAACAGTTAAATTAACCAAGGACAATTACCTACTATGGAAAACCCAAGTCGTCCCTTACTTGCGTGGACAACGCTTGTTTGGTTTTGTGGATGGAACCGATCTATCACCACCTATCACCATTGTCAATCCTAATGCGGGATCATCTGGTGCAGCAACAGAAATCCCAAACCCCAAGTTCACCACCTGGTATCTTCAAGACCAAGCAGTACTTAGCACCCTGGTGTCTTCCCTGTCTGAAGGCATCCTTGCACAAATGGTTGGTCTCACCACCTCAAGAGAAGTGTGGTTATCACTAGAGAAAATGTTCTCTGCTCACTCAATCGTACGTGCCATACAAACTCGCCAATGCATGGCAACAACCAAGAAATGTAACTTGCCTATCTCTAAGTATTTTCAGAAAATGAAGTTGTTTGCAGATACCTTAGCAGCAATTGGTCAGCCTCTCCTCAACCAAGAATTCACAGCTTATCTTCTTGGGGGTCTCGATGCCACATATGATGCTATAGTCACCTCTATTTCCACTCGCATCGATCAAATGCCCATTGAAGAAATGTTTAGTCATTTACTTAACTTTGAATTGAGACTCGAGCAACATCATTCCACACTCGATACCACAGTTGGTTCAGTTAATGTTGCAACCAAGCAAGACTCTCGGTTTCGAGGTGGTAAACAGCATCAACATCAAGGTTCCTCTCAACCACCCTTCAGCTTGAATCAAAGCTACTCTCGGGGTCGTGGCCGCAACAACCATGGGCGAGGTAATCATTTTCAATCACCAGGAAATTTCCAGTCTAGTAATCCTCGACCAACTTGTCAGGTGTGTAACAAAACTGGACATACGGCAATCCAATGTTACCATCGGTTTGATCAAGCCTTTCAAGGACCTTCTCCAAACATGGCAGCATATTTGACTGTGCCATCCCCTGCACCAGATGCAAACTGGTATCTTGACACTGGCTCAACAAATCATTTGACACATGACCTTCAAAATCTCACCATCCATGCTGAACTATATACTGGTAGTGATCAAATACAAGTAGGCGATGGAACATGTTTGCATATCAAACACATTGGTTCTACTACTTTGGCAACTCCTTCTCGGTCCTTCTCATTATCTAATCTTTTACATGTTCCCACCATTCAGAAAAATTTACTTTCGTAAGTCAATATACCCATGAGAATAATGTGTTCATTGAGTTTCATTCATCTTATTTTTTGGTAAAGGACGAAGCTTCGGGGACAACTCTTCTACGCGGCAACACTAAGGATGGCTTATACTCTTTTCCTACATCACCATTGCGTTCTTTCAATGCTTAGACCAATCTTTGTCAACGCACTCCTCTTGAAGTTTGGCATTGTCGCATGGGCCATCCCTCATATGCTACTGTCCGCCAACTCATCTCCAAATTTTCTCTCCCAGTTTCAACCAATAAAAATCCTGGGGTTTGCTCCGCTTGTCAACAATGGAAAAGTCATCGCCTTCCTTTTTCACCTTCTAGATCATTTTCTCAAATGCCTCTTGAATTAATATTTTTGATGTATGGGGTCTATCCCCAACTTTATCAACAAATGGAAATAAATATTATGTATCTTTTGTTGATCATTTCAGCAAGTTTACATGGCTTTTTCCCATCTCTCAGAAATCCGATGTCATGAAAGTTTTTATCTCTTTTCAAAAACTTGTGGAACGTCAATTTAATTGCCAAATTAAATCTGTCCAGACGAACTGGGGCGGTGAATTTCGATCTTTACATAATTTTTTTGCCAACGTCGGTATTCAACATCGGGTCACTTGTCCTCACACTTCCAAACAAAATGGCTCCGTCGAACGGAAACATCACCATATTGTTGAAACTGGCCTTTCCCTCCTCTCTCATAGTAGTGTTCCTCACTCCTACTGGGATGATGCATTTCTCACTGCAACCTATCTAATTAATCGTCTTCCCACCTCCCATTTTGGAATTTCTCCTCATAAAAAATTAAATAAACAAACACCTGACTTTTCTTTCATCAAAATTTTTGGGTGTACTTGTTTTCCATTTCTTCATCCTTTTAACAAACATAAACTTGATTTTCGATCAAAACACTGTGTTTTTCTTGGCTATAGTAATCTTCATCGTGGTTATAAATGCCTTGACCTCAGTTCTGGCCGCATCTTTGTGTCTCAACACGTAATATTTGATGAATTTTCCCTCCCATTTCAAACACATACTACTCAACATCCACTTCCTTCCATCACTCCTACTGAAACAATCTCCCTGCCTCTCATTTTTCCTCCCAACGATACCAATACAATCCCTCCCGTGTCATCCACAAATCTTGACCCTCATACTGCGTACCTTTCCCCAGACACGTCGTCCTTTACATCTTCCCTTCAACCATCTGTTGTGCCTGCATTCCACGAAACTGCATCCAACTCCCACGAAAATATGCCTGGGCTCAACTCTACATCCCACGAAAATTCACCCAACTCCCCTGCCTCTTCCACCGACTCACTTATGCCACCTGTTAATGTTGTTGCTGAAGAGTTCCAGGTGATTCGTTCCCATCCAATGACAACTCGCGCTCAGAATCACATTGTCAAAACCAAAACCTTCAATGATGGCACTATAAGGTATCCTCTCCCTAGAACTTTTCTCACCACTTGCTCTGTCCCAGAAGCACCTACATGTTACTCTGAGGCCTCCAAACACAGTGAGTGGCGTGCAGCCATGGATGATGAGTTCTCAGCTCTCATGAAGCAAGGCACCTGGTCTTTAGTACCCGTGCAACCTGGTATGAATATAGTTGGTTCCATGTGGATTTTCAAATCAAAACACAAGTCCGATGGGACTCTTGAACGGCGAAAAGCCCGATTAGTCACCAAGGGGTATCACCAACAACAGGGCATTGACTTTATCGACACCTTCAGCCCAGTGGTTAAACCCACAACAATCAGGTTGGTCCTTAGCATTGATGTTTCTAATCACTGGTCAGTTCGACAAATCGATATCCAAAATGCATTTCTCCATAGGACCTTATCCGAAGAAGTCTACATGAGCCAACCTCTCGGCTATGTTCATCCAAGCTTTCCCCAACATGTGTGCCGCCTATATAAAGCTCTCTATGGGCTGAAGCAAGCCCTAAGGCCTGGTATTCTCGACTTCATGACCATCTATGCACACTTGACTTTCATAACTCTGCCTCGGACAATTCCTTATTTATTTCTCATCATGGCTCAGTCACTACTTTGGTCTTGGTCTACGTAGATGACATACTCATCACTGGCTCTAGTGATTCTGCAATTACCAGCCTCATCACTTCTCTTAGCCGTGAATTTGCAGTGAAGGACCTTGGAGGCTTGAGTTATTTTCTGGGCATAGAAGCTCTGCCCATTGCCGATGGTTTGCTTTTGTCTCAAAGTCGATACATCACCAATTTACTCCACCGCACAAACATGCATGAAGCCAAGCTTGTGTCTTCACCTATGTCCTCTTCACAGCAACTCTCTATGTTTTCTGGCTCTCTGTGCACCGATCCTTCCCTCTATCAAAGTGTAGTTGGTGCATTACAGTATCTCTCCCTCACCCATCCAGACATTTCTTTTACAGTGAATAAAACATGTCAATTCATGCACAAACCAACCGAAGCTCACTGGACAACGATAAAATGAATTCTGAGGTATCTCAAATTTACTGTTGACTTTGGTTTACTTCTTCGTCCGAGCCTTTGCAACCAATTATCTATCTACTCAGATGCCGATTGGGCGGGGTGTCCCAACGATCGCAAATCCACCTTCGGATTCTGCATATTTTTGAGGCGTAATATGATATCTTGGAGTTCCAAAAAGCAGCCAACGGTGGCTCGATCTAGCACCGAAGCAGAATATCGTGTTGTTGCCCATGCTACGGCGGAATCACTTTGGTTGCAATCTCTACTACGAGAGCTCGGTATTTTTCTACCTCAACGTCCGGTTTTATGGTGCGACAACATTGGTGCTACTTATCTCATCGCCAATCCCGTCTTCCATACTTGCACCAAGCACGTCGAAATTGACTATCACTTTGTCAGGGAAAAAGTTCAACAAAAATCTCTTGAAGTCAAGTTCATTTTCAACAAAGACCAACTAGCTGATGGGCTAACTAAACCACTGGTCTCTACACGGTTTTCACTCTTACGGAACAAGCTCAACGTTTGTCCCTCTACATTGTGCTTGAAGGGGTGTATTAAGGAAATTTCCAATGACAGCGGGCAACGTGATTCTCGGTCTTAACCGTTGTTGTGATAGAGGCTGCAAACATGTTTTATAACATCCCTGTAATTCTTCTCTTGTGTATATATTCTGTGCGTGATCCTGTGCGTGATCCTAGGCTAGACGTTTGCCATATTTCTAATGCTAGCAGTGTTGCACATCCTCTATATATTTGTAATATCTTGTCATACAATGCAGGTCAGATTTGATCCATAAGTTTGTTTATGTTTTATCTTTTACACTACTGACGTGCTAAAACTTTATTTGTAAGAGGAGTTTTATGTTGAATTCTCTTAAATAAAATCAGTGAATGTGTGTCTTTCACACGCAAAAGTATAATTTTTTCATTTTTTGCTCTTTGGACCTAAACACAAACTTTTCTTCCAAACACAGACAAAAGAACTAAAAGAAGATGCCATGCAATATGGACCAAACCGAATGCCAACCAACTCTTTTGAACTCTTCCCCTTCCTCCACTTAACACCCCAATGCCACCAAACCTTAAACTCTTCCTCTCTTCCTTTCATTTTTATCCTTCCTCTTCTTTACACTTCTCGTTCACTTCTCTCCACTGAGCTCGAGAGAAAGAGATAAATGTCCAATCTTCCCTACGTAGTTGACGAATGCAGAGGTGTCCTTCAAGTACATTATATGTAGCGATGGTTCCATCGTTTGCTCTTCCAAACCAAGTTTACACATCCCCGTCGTCGGCGACGATTCCGTCTTATGGAAAGATGTGGTTTTCAATGCTGTCAACAACCTTCAGCTCCTGCTATACAAGACGGCGCTGGCGGCTAGCTCCTTCTCTCCCAACTCCGGTTCCAAGCTCCCCATATTTTACTATATCCACGGTGGCGGATTTTGCATTGGGTCACGCTCGTGGCCCAATTGTCGGAACTATTGTCTGCGCCTGGCTTTGGAGCTCCAAGCCTTGGTCGTCTCTGCGGACTATCGGCTGGCTCTGGAGACCCGGCTCCCGACTGCCATTGAGGATGGTTATATGTCTGTGAAGTGGCTCCAAGCCCAAGCCGTGTCCGAGGAACCAGACACATGGCTGAGTGACGTGGCGGATTTCGGCCGCGTATTCATTTCCGGTGACTCGGCAGGTGAGAACATTGCTCATAATTTGGCTATTCGACTCGGAGCGGGATCGCCAGAGTTGTCACCCATACAATTGAGAGGTTTTGTCCTGCTAGCACTATTTTTTTGGGGGACAATTAGGACAAAGTCCGAGGCTAAAGGACCAAAGGAAGCCTTTCTGAATTTGGAGCTCATCGACAGGTTTTAGGGGCTATCTATACCAACTGGAGACACTACCGATCACCCATTTGTAAACCCATTTGGACCACAAAGCTGCAATCTTGAACTAATGGACTTTGATCCCATTCTAGTGGCAGTTGGAGGGAATGATTTGCTGAAAGACAGAGATGAGGGTTATGCAAGGAGGCTAAAATGCTGGGGAAAGAATATGAAGTACGTTGAGTTTGAAGGAAAACAACACGGTTTCTTCACTATTGATCCTAATTCCGAAGCAGCAAATGAGTTGATGCAGAACATCAAACATTTCGTGGGTGAAAATTCCAGCTAAATATGACTGCTTTCATGGGGCATGCATGTACTTGCAAGCTCCAGTGCAGGGATGCAGGTTTTGGGCTGGTTTTTACTTCATTTTAAGTTGTTTCCTCCGTTTTTATGAAACCCTTTGTCGCTTGTCTACCCATCCTGATTGTATTGGAATAAAAGGGTGGACTCGACCTTATAATGTATCATGTATCTGAAAATACCCATGTCATTTTTCCGCAATGAAAAATAACATGGAAGTAATAATTAAGTAATAAGAGTACTCTAAAGTTGAAAAACCCAGTGCAAGAGACGGTTTTGATTGATTGTATAAAGGTGTGCAAAAGGTAGGTGCAGGTATTACTTTCTGATGTTTATCATCTTAGGATACATCTGAAAATGATTAAAAGATGGGGCTTCTGGAAATCAAATATTTGGTATTCTGATCCCCATTTGAGTTCTCTATTAGTTTGGGTTACTTAATTGGGTGTGTTAAGTAAGCATTTTGGGTTTTGCTGGATTATCTTTCTAATTATTGGTATGTGGCCTTCATTTTTAAATGACCAACCCTTGAATTCAGATGCAATGTGAAATGCCATGGAATGACTCATCCCCTCGTGACTCTGGTTTATAGTTGCATTTGGAATACTCTAAATACTGGAGCTTTTTATTGTCTAAAATTCTAAATGCAAGTTGGATATAGAAAGTATTTATTAATCTCCTTTCAGTAATAAAAATGCAAAACAAATTAATAGAACAAAACGTAGATCAATTTCTCCTTAGAAAAAACTTCATTCATTCTGAGGCATGCCCAAGTGAAGCTAACAGCCATCACTGAGCTTCGAACCTGATGGATATATGTGTTCTTTGGGCTGTAGCTTCATGCGTTTTGAGTTACAGTACTGCCTACCACTTTCAACCTCCCAAATGCTGAATGAACGCCATGCCTGCATATCCTTCTTTTTGCTTCAGACTTATCTCTATTCGCTCCATAGGCTTTTCTTGTTCTTTCAATTTTATTCATGTTGACTTTGTCCTTTGTTCCTCTAATTTGACATGTTGTAAGTAGAAAACGGCTACAGTTGACACAAAGATCCGAATGGTATGTTTTCCGCAATTTCTTTTTGTTATGCTGAACTATTTGTCTTTTTTTTTCTTTCTACTTTCTCAGCACCTTGCTAGATTCATGTTTCAGTCACCAGAACATCCAGGGTAGTTTCAGTCAGATACTCACAAACTTGGTCATAAAATAGCATCAAGGCCCGCCAAATAAAAGCTTTGGAACGATATCTTCTGCTAGATCGAACAAGTGTTGATTTCCATATAAAATGCTTGTTGATATGACCAATTGGAAAATGTACTTTATATTGGCACTTAGAAACGTTTCCTTGAAGGGTGAAAGGACTCTTCTTTTGGTGGGTTGTTAGGTTTATGGTCTATTTGAAGTATGGCAAACGAATTTTCAGTGAAAAACAAGGTGAATTACCACTCAAATTTGAAGCTTCAGGATTGTGGGCAACAATTTAAAAATTATGATACTCTAATATCTCTTCATTTAACTGCAGGGCCAATTATATATATTATATGAGTTCATTCAATATCAAATGATCTTGTTCATTGGGTTCATCTTGACTAGCCCTTAATCCTTCAGAGCCGTGCGACATCAATGGTTGCTGGCATGGTTCAACTACATTCCTTCCTGGGAAAAACCTTCCATTTGTGCACTGAAGATGACCTCAAGAGCCGTCAAGTTCAAAACTTGGTAGTACCAAGAATACTTCTGACCAACTGCTCTATGAGAATGGCATGTACAAGGGCTGCAATCACTTCATAATCCCCTACTGACTCCAATTCTTTTACGCTTCCAATACATTTTATGACAGTGCTAAGATGAGACGAATTGGGAATCCGTTAGACGGCTACTTGGTCTGTGGGTTTTGGCTTATAAAGATTTATCAGAACAAACTGCAGTCTTCTTTTGCATATTTAGTAGGCCGGCAGGACAAGTGAGCTGTGCTCATGTGTAGTGATCAAAGCAGGGCAGAATAGTTTTCATTTTGGTTCTAATTGGTTTTTTACGAGGTTCATTACAGGGCAGGAATGCCCTTTTGTCTCTTTGGTTATCTTATTTTGTACTCTCACTAAACAAGTTGTATTGAGTTTAGTGCTAGAAAGATGGTATAGATCTGTCACGTTTCGAATAGACTTATCTAGAGTACCTCATAAGCTCTATGGTTTGGCGAATTGCTTAGGAGATAAAGGTGGAAGAAGTTTCCATTTCTCTTTCGTGTTAAATAATCTTTATTCTTTATAGAAATGTAGATATAAGATTTTGGATCAATTTATCTAGAACTTTTTTCTGTCTATGTGTGGATTTTATCTTCTTAATAAGATTGATTTTGAGAGCTTTGGCAGCCGGTGGGGATGGGGAGGCTTGCATCACTGCTAGAGTTTATCCAATCTTGGCTGTTGATAGAGAAGCTCACATATCTGCATGTGTCCAACAATGGAACTCAAGATTGTTGGAATTTCAAGCTCTTAATGCTTGGATCATGAAGATTCAAATATAGACGAAGGCCACCAATCAAATAGAAGTAAACGGTGAGCTGGAATATGATAAACAACTCAATATCTCCTCTGTGATTTATCTTTCTTTCTTTATTTTACAGAAGCCAACCAATATGTGTTCAACAATGGAACTCGGAGCTGGTGTTTTCTGGTCTTCATTTTCGACACAGATAACAATTACTGAGTCTTGATTTAGTCTCTTCGAAGTAAAAAACACAGGATCGCTACAGAATCATGTTAAGAAGTGGAAACTTTGAAGAGGATCATTTTCTGTGCATCTGCCAATTCTATTTCTAGGGCTGCAGCCAATTGTACCACATTGATCTTAATATATCCTGTTGATATTGCACATAAGTTCATAAAGCTCGAGGCATATACCATTTTCTAGACTAGCATACACAACAGAGATGGATTTCAAGGGATACTGTCACGGAAGAATCAAAGGCTGAGTTTGCATTAATGTGGAAGCGATGGGTGGTGGCTGGGGCAGTCATAACATCTGTGCTGGATTGTTGTCATATCCGATGCATACAACATGCAGGAGGATGATGATCAAGCAATCTGGCTCAGAACAGCTTATGACGAGTTTAGATTTTCTAGAGTTTTTACCTGAATTCTAAGCTCTAGAGTGAGAGGGAGATTGACAAAAGACAGATACAAAGTGAAATAAACAAATATAGGATCCACTTTATATATATCTCTCACGCCAAGTCTTTAAGGCTTCAACTATTCTCAACTATTCTTAGACTACTTCACTATTATTTACAAACTATTTACTACTATTTATAAATTATTCACGGATCATTTGAGATATTTTTAATATCCAAACGAAGTCTAAGCTCAGATAGGGCAGGCAGCCTATACTACCATGTCAACAAGCTTGTCTTGATCAGTGTCGGTCACATGGTTGAACAAGGCATTTCCCATAAATAAGAGTTGTGTTTGGTTGTTGAACCAATCTCAACTCATCTCGAATCAATCATTGATGGATCAACCAATCTCAACTCATCTCAAATCAATCATTGATGAGACCTATTATTTTTTTAACTTCTCATAAAAAAGTTAAATTCATCTCAACTTAGCTCATACATTTCAACTTAAAAAGTTAAATTCATCTCAATCTAATAAAGTTTACCCATCTTAATGGGATCTACAAGATACTACTATTTACAACTCAACTGATCAATTCATTTCAACATCCAAACGTAACCTAAATCTGTAACAAGGCACCCTTAATTTACAGCTTGAGGAAGATTTAAAACAAGGCAGAGGGTACTTAAGCTTCATTTTATGGTGTGTCACTTTCAAATATGTTTAGGATTAGTGTTGCAGCCGCCATTTTGGTCATAAATTGGGGTCGACTGTAGGAGGAAGCTAGTTTTGGTCGGTCACATATGATCTTTGACAAAAACAGAACAAGTTGGAGGTAGATGATTACAATGACGCAATGATGAGAATTACATTCACTCACAGAACCTTATATTACCTTAGAGAAATGCAGTTACTGTATCACATCCACTAATGACATTCATTTGCCACTTGTTTTTTGAGGCTCTTGTATTTTGCACGTTTGCACTTCATTCATGTCTACTTTATGGATTAGGTATATCATACATGGGTGGATGTTTTTTATGCCTTCGTGTGCTG